>NW_010274197.1:0-992 GCF_000690775.1 Eurypyga helias | reverse complement strand
ATGGGCAGAATCGGTGTTTGCACCCAAGGGGCGACGTGTCAGGCTCGTGAGCTGACCGGGAAGGGTCACGTTTGCTCCTCTTCTGCTTCATCTCCCCGCAGCAGCTCCTGGAACCGCTGGGAGAAGAACAAAGGGGGCAGGGGGCACAGCAGAGGAAAGGAAATATTGACGCAGCCACCGCGACCTGGCAAAGGAAGGGGACGGATCCACGGGGGCGCAGGGCTGAGCGCTGCCCCATACGCTCAGCACCAACTGCACCGGGGTGGGGGTACGCGCAGCCCCTCCGCGCTCCCACCCACCCCCCGCAGCGGCTTTGAAGGAGCAGTGGTGCCACGGCGTCGGAAAACAGGGCCAGGCAACACCCCGAGAGCAGCGCCCCGGAAAGCGCTCTGACTGCGGCGGGTTTTGGCGTAAGACCATCGCAAAAAGGTAATCTCAACCGTGCAGGTGTTTCATTTTTTAATTTTTTGGTGAAAGACGAGCCGTTTGGGAACCTCACCTTGGGTATTTACTTCCCCGCCTGAACTGCAGGAATGTCAAGCGAGGCTAAGTACTTGCCCTGCTCCCTCCCAGACAAAAGCTGACACTTTCTGGCATTAAAGCGCTGAGAGACAGTCAAGGACTCTTCAATGCGGCTGCAAATTGTGTGGCCAAGCTGGAAAACACAAGCCACAAGCTCCTCTTGGCCTGAACAGCCCCCGTAATCAGATAAAACCATAGTGGAGCGCGGACTAAAAAGAAAAAAAACCCCTTTTTGACATGTTGAAACGATGGGAAAAGCTCTTTGCTTTGGCTCGCTCGCACGGCAAGTGCACCCCCCCGGCCCCAGGGCTCCTGCATGCTCGTCTTCCAGCTCCCAGAGGGGGATGCTGGCATGGGGGGACCCATGGGATGCCGGTGAGCAGGATGCTGGTACGGGGGGATGCGTGGGACACCGGTGAGGGGGTTGCTGGCATGGGGTGACACACGGGACACCGGTGAGGGGGATGCTG
>NW_010274196.1:6779-7096 GCF_000690775.1 Eurypyga helias | reverse complement strand
CTTATGGCCTCTGTAGCACCCCAGGAGCCCTTATACCTCCTCTAGGGGGTGTGTGTGGGGTCTCCTATGGCCTCTATAGCACCCCAGAGGTCCCTATAGCTTGTTTAGGGGGTGTGTGAGGGGGGGTCTCCTATGGCCTCTATAACACCACTGGTGTCCCTATGGCTCCTATAGCTCCTATAGAGCTCCTATAGCTCCTATAGCCCTCCTATAGAGGGCTCTCCTATGGCTTCTATAGCATTCCTGGGGGACCTACAGCTCCTCTAGTGTGCCGGGGGGTGTCTGCTATGGCCTTTATAGCACCAAGGGGGCCCTAT
>NW_010274196.1:1775-6757 GCF_000690775.1 Eurypyga helias | reverse complement strand
TCTCTGATGGCCTCTATAGCGCCCTGGGCGTCCCTACAGCTCCTCTAGGGTACGAGTGGGGTTTCCTATGGCTGCTATAGCACCCCCGGGTCCCTAAAGCTCCTCTAGGGTGTGAGGGGGGGTCTCCTGTGGCATCTATAGCACCCCTGAGGTCCCTATAGCTTCTCTAGGGTGGGAGAGTGGGTCTCCTATGGCCTCTATATTACCCCTGGGGTCCCTATAGCTCCTCTAGAGTGTGAGGGGGGCTCTCCTATGGCCTCTATAGCACCCCTGGGTTGATACACCTACAGATGCCTTTAAAGTCTTTGTGGCATCTCCACAGAAAAGGACAAACTCACTTACAGGTGTCATAGGATTTTCAAGTTTCTAAGTGGGATGCTGCAAAAGGGAGAATTAAATTAGTAACTATAATGTAAGAAGCCCTTTTAAAGAAGTACTTATAAAGAAGTATTTTTAAAGAAGTGTCATTACCTTGCTCTTATTCGCACAATGCGAAATGCCCATGAGAGCTCTACAGCCCTGGCAGCATTTTCAAATGCCGCTTCGGTTTAAACAAAGCCTCACTGCTTGTCTCTCACTTTTTTTCAGCTATCTTTATTTTTTCTCACTCCCCAGTCATTATCTCCTCCCAGAAGCCGAAAACAACCTCCCTTCTCCCCCAGCCGCGGTGCTGCCTCCTGCTCAACCAGTTTTCGCTATCCCTTCTTCTAGAGAACCACACTTGTTCCTTCACAGTCCTACCCAGTGGCATCATTTCCAGAGGGATGCTCACAGCAGCAAGCCCTAGAAAAACCTGTTACTGGTGAACAGCGGCCACAGACTTTCCCAAAACACCTTCATTGCCTACCTAACCCATCGTTTTAACCATTTCCAAGTTGGCTGTCATTAAATAGCTGTGAGTTTGCTTGGATTTTTAACATACTTCAGAGCGTGCTTGAAACTGTGCTATGACTTAGTGGAGATAAGTCAGATTTTTGACCTAATGAACTAGCTATTTTAAATATGAAAGTGAGATTTTACTCCGTACTTGTAGCACGGAGTGCAGGAAGGGCTGTCTGTAAATGGGATGGGACGGCGAGGCACCACAGCCACCCACACCTCTAATGGAAACCAATTTTCATCCAGCAGAAAGCCGTAACGATGTAATGCTCCCTAGCATTTTACCTTGATAATGTCATGACATTTATAGTCTTTTTAATACATTTCATGATATAATGCTGTTTTGTACCTGGTTTTCACAAAATCAATGAAAGAGAATTATAACCTTTCATAATTTTCTTCCACCTCCACAATCTGCATATGCAAGGATTCAGCAAAGATGCATTTTACACCTCTCCAGGTGACAAGCGTGGCCTAAGTGTGGCACAGGGCAGCCGTCACGATCACGAGGAGGAGAGGGCAGTGGGGAACACATGGGTTTCTTGTCCTGCTGCATCTCAGCTGTCCTGTATCGGAGTATCTTCCTCCTCCCACTGTGTACAAGCGAGCTTGCAGAGGCTAACAGCTCAGCACTGCCCACCAGGCACCAGCATCTTCATTTTGAGTACAAAGACAGCAGAATTATGTCTTAAAATTAGAAGTTGGCATCCCATGGTTTAGCTGCACACTGGATGTCTGAGGTGCCATGCTTTTTGGTCCTCCTTGGTGGCTTGATCTGTGCACAGCACAGTCTATGTGTTTGCCAGATGGGCTTCACTGTAATCGCTCACTGTGGCCTCTCCCTGGTCTCCAAGGGCTCTCAGGGCAAGGTGGGTGACTGACGCACAGCCAGAAACAGGGAGAGACAAGGGAACATGGGCAGCAAGGTCATGGGAAGGTTTATAAAAGGCATCGGACCCCATGGGTCTTGTTCTTGGGATGAAAACAGGGGGTTTATAGTGCTCCGTGGGGGAGCCTGTGTCTCACCCGCGGGTTGTGCCTCCCACCGGCTCCCTCCACTGCGATGAGTCTGCCAGTGCTCAGCGGGCAGAGCTTCGCAATGACCTGCCCTCCCTCCTCCGGCAGCAGGATCCCAGCCCAGCCGAAGAAGCCACCTGTCCCGGGTGAGGCCCCGCTGTGGCACATGATGCCAGCCACTCGGACCCATCTGTTCTGGCTGTGCTGGGGCCTTGGTGGGTTGGGGCCAAGCGTGGGGTGGGGGCTTGCATCGCCATCTGTGCCAAAGGTCAGCAAGGTTTTTCCCTGCCTCTGGCATCCCAGCAGGCTCTGGCTGGGCAACGCCGTGGGATGCTGCCAAGTGGGTCCTGGGTACGGCGAGCCCCCTGCCCATCCTCCCTGCCTGATGCCAGCCCCGGCTCAGGTGTGGGCCAGCTTCCAGCACAGCCCAGGCGGTTCTGCGCAGCTCCCAGCACATTGCCGTCCATCACCTGCTTGGACAGGCATGTTGTGTCCGACCTGAATTTGGCCTCTGATCCTGCACAGACACCGGCTTTCCAAAAGTCTGCTCCATCCATCTGGCATCCCCCCCTTTGTCTTTGCCCTGGGAAGACAGACCTTTCCACGCACAGCTAGGGAAAAAAGCTGTTAAAATTTCCATTCGCATCCCTGCAAAAAAAAATAACAGTAAAGAGAGTAAGTAAATTAGTTTATTAGCCACGAATTCAGCCCAGCTGTCTAGGAGTTACTCATTATTTTGCTGGCAGCTCTGGAGCAGAGCCAAGTAGCAGTGCTTGGCCGTTCCCGCACTTCTCTTTGCACGTGAACTTGTTTTTTAAGTGCAGGGAATGGTGCCAGGCGCTGTTTCGCTGCGGTGGTTTTTGGTCGGGGTGGGTGTCTCAGGCCGTGCAGGCTTCCCTGCTCCTTGCTGGGATAACGAGACTGTCACTAGTGTGTCAGGCGGGGTGGTGAGCTGTGCAGAACCAGGGATCGCCTGGACCTCTGCTTTGCTTCTTGTACCCGGCAGTTTCCAGGCCCAGCTGACACCTGGGGAAGCAGCAAAAATAAACGTATTTTTAAGTCTGTATGGCTTTGGTTAGGAAACCGGGAACATGTGGCTTTTTTTAGGATGCCCAGGTGTGGCACAGACACACATCCGTGCACAGGCAGCGGTTGCCTCTTCCTCTGGCTGCAGCTGGTCCCTGGCACCTTCACGGGTGGGAGAGCCAGCAGCACCGCTGAGAGCAGGGGACAGAGTCCATTGCCAGCCAATGGCATATGTGTGGACCTCTGGTCCGCTCCCCAGCCCAAAATCTTGTCTCCTTGGCCGGGAGCTGGTTGGCCACATCCTTCCTGCCACACTAGCTATGCCGGTGGGAGAGCGGAGCAGGCAGAGCTGCAGGTCCCAGTGCCCAGAGAAGGCGAATGGGTGTCATGTCCGCACCTACCCCAATACCCAAATGTCAGGTGAAGGCAGGGGGTGGCCCCCATTACAGGGAAACCTGTAGGCACTGGCCTCCGTGTAAGACTTGGCTCTAACGCCAGCCACCTCGCTGGCAAGGTGACATTGTGGTGGCTTCATTTGTGCTGGGCTCCTGGCTCCTGTGGCAGCCAGGAAAAATGGTCCCTCTCTGACTGCCTCTCTGTCACCTCGCGTCTGAAGGGCTTGAGTGTCAGCCTCTGTGAGAGAGAGGGGGAAATAGGAGTCCCCACCATCCGGAGGAGGACTGGGATGGGTACCCTGGGGAACCTTGAGCTGGGAGCCTGGCCTGGCCCAGGGAGCTTCACCTCCAGCTTGTGCAGCTAAGCTCCAGCAGCAGAAGCGGACCCACGTGCCAGCTAAGATAAGAAACTCATGTCAGATTTATTTTAAGGATGCATATTTTTATTTCTCTTTCCCCTTTGTAACTGTTCCCAATCTGGCAGCAGTGATTTTTAACCCTTCACTTTGATGCAATGAAACCTGTGCTGCTCCTTTTTAGCCAATTTAGCATTGAAAGAAGGTTTGGGTGGATCTGGCAGAAACAGGGCACATCACAGCCACAAAAGCTGAACATGCTAACAGTGATGAACTGTTGTTATGCCTGTAAACCATCTTTCCTCCCCAAACAATGCCTGCCAGGGAGCAGAGGTCTCGGGCAGGGTGCAAGTCTCCAGCCAGCAGCTGGGCCAGGCCAGGCTCCCCGTGCACATGGCGGAAGCAGAGCAGGTGAAAACTGGGGTTTCAGGGAGCTTTACAGGTTTGTTAAGTTTTGGTTCTGTTTGCCTAGACAAGGCAAAGAGTCTTTGCCACAGACTGCACTGACAGCCGCGGCACTGCCTTCCCGAGGGCAGACAGATCCGGCTGTCCACACTCCAGCTGCACACTGAAAGCTCCTGCACTGACACCTCAACCAATGGCTTTGGGCAGTGAGACCCCTGTCAGCCACCTTCCCCTGCCAGTGGCACCCGGTGACAGACCCAGCCTTTGGGCCCCCAGGGCCAAGGCACATGGATCAGAAAGGGGGTGCCAGGCACTGCATCCCAGGAAAACACCTTCTGATGTGCAGTGGGATGCCCAGAGGTGTTGTATGGGTGGGATGCCTGGGGAGGGTGCCTGGAGGGCGTGCCTCGGTGGGATGCTCTCCGGAGCCTTCCCAGCTTGCAAAGGGAAGGGAAAGGCTATGGCCGGGAAGCTCCCACACATCTGCACCACCTTGTCCCTGGGGACAAGGGTGAGATGGTGGCGTTGTCTGCCAGCAAATGGAGAGCCATCAGTTCCCTCCTGCATGCTGCCCGAGCAGGAGCAACACAGGCTGGTGCCAGCGGGGTGGCAAATTTTGGAACCCCGGAGACGTGGACTTTGTGAGGACTGACCATGTGTGTCCTTTTATCTTCTTCCTTCCAGTTTCTTTGCTGAACAGGGCGTAACTTTCCTGGCATCAATTCCTGCAGCCAATATCACTCAGTGCTCTTCAAGGAGATGAGTGTCTCGAGGACTTGCCCTTCAACCAGAGCGTGCAGCAGCCACAGTCCCGCAGGGGACTCACCAGAGTCCGTCCACGGAAATAAAACCATTGCAGACAGCAGGAGGGATTTTGTGTGTGCGTGTACTTAGTACAGAAACC
>NW_010274196.1:1345-1744 GCF_000690775.1 Eurypyga helias | reverse complement strand
AGCAATGCCGGCTGAACTCATCATCCGCAGTGGGGCTGGGCTGGCCTCTGTAACATCGCCCCATGTCCTAATTGATCGTGGAAGTAAAGCTTCAGTCAAAGATGGGGCTGAAAGTGTCTCTAAACCTTCCAAACTTTGTGAGCATTTGAGCCTGACTTTGCAGGACTGGAACTCCAAGTCCTGGTACCCTGGTACTCTGGTATCCTGGGCATGGCAGCACTGGGCCACGATGCTGCGGCAATCAGCTGCTCTGAGGGCTGCAGAGCACCATTTAATTATGGGGAAAGAACCGGGGGGGCAAAGCTGCTGGAAAGGAGGGTGCTGGGCCCCCAGCTCCCTGTGCACTCAGCACGACCTCAGCTTTGCTCCCGCATGTCTCTGCTTGTGGCTTTTTGCCTT
>NW_010274196.1:700-1313 GCF_000690775.1 Eurypyga helias | reverse complement strand
GCCGAGGGGCCAGGAGTGTGGCTGCTTTCTGTAGCTCTTGGCATGGCCGCCTGTCGTGAGGAGCCCAGAGAAGGGCTGGTTTTAGGAGGTCTCTCCATGTGCGGGGCTGGCCCGGGGCAGGGAAACAGCTTGGTTCTGCTGCCGCCTCCGCAGCCGGGCACAGGTCAGAGGTGCTGCTCCAAGAGCCTCTGGAGAGGGACTCCTGTGCCATATCTCATGCTTAAGTTATAGGGTAAAGAGCTCAAAGCTAAATTCAAACAAGGGGAGCAGGCACTTTGTTTCCAAAAGAAGTGGTAAAAATGTATTTGCTCCTTTTTAATACAACTCCAGCTCCTTCTTCAGCAACAGAAGTGCTTGCAGAGGCATGCTGCTGCGAGCTCACAGCACAAGTTCCTGCTCCCCACGTGTCCTAGGCTAAAGACCCCCCCCTCCCAGAGAGGACCTGTCCCCCAGGACACCATCAGGCTGGCTCACACACATGGTGACGGAAAGAGCCCGGTTTCCTCCTCTGCCTGCCACGCCGCACCGTGAATAACAAATACCCAACAGCTGCTGCCTGTGAGGGCCCCCAGCCTGCGACCTGCTACCTGCCTCCCCCTCGCCAGAGCACACG
>NW_010274196.1:0-631 GCF_000690775.1 Eurypyga helias | reverse complement strand
CCAAGCCAGCCACACTCACATGCCGCGTTCACCAGCCCTGCCAGCCCTACCCGCCTGCGCCTCACGGCCAGCCAAACCCACATCTCTCAGGCGCTCCCTGCACCCAGCGAGCTGCGTTCCAAACTCCGTTTGTCCTGAGCCCCAAGAGTCCTCGCCATGGGGAAAAACCACAAAGGACAGAAGTGACCCGGGTTTCTTCCGATGTCAAGCAGGGGTCACAGGGCTGCCGTGGCATCCCCTGGCATAGAGCCGTGCCGGGGGCTGGCTGCAGGGTGGTGTGGGGATGTGCAGCAGGTCCAAGCAGGGTGATGTGCTCCTTGGGCAACTCCCGGGCTCTTTCTGTGCTGGTCCCAGGCAGGCAGGCAGGAGGGGGCCTCCGGTGGGGCCGGACCAGGCTGCCCCTACCCGGTGAGGGAGCAGGGATGGCCAGGTGCTGGCAGCAGTGTGGAGTATGATGGCAAGCTGACCCCAGGCAGGGTCTGGTCCTCCTCAGGTGCAACAAAGCCGGTGCGGTCACCCCTCGACTGCAGAGCGCTGCGCGGAGGGGGGTGTGGAAGCAGGGTGCTCCGGGTGGAGATGATCCTCTGCCCCCAGCCTGGGTCATAGGGCTTCCTGCTCTAAGGAGATGGGC
>NW_010274195.1:0-2343 GCF_000690775.1 Eurypyga helias | reverse complement strand
AGGAGGAAATCAAGCTTCTAGGGGAAAAACTGAAGGAGGTAAGGGGTGTGGGGCCAGGACCCCAAGAGAGGGGCTGGCACTGCATCAGTGCAGGTATGAGTTTGCCATCCCATGTGGGTTTTGACCCTGTTATGCCTGTGTCCTCTTGCCCTTCCCCAAATTGCAGCCCTAGAGCATGGCAGGTGGCTGGGTCTGGGATGCCCCCGTAGGGTCCCGCTACCCTGGAGAGGGTCCCTGTCCCATCTGGAGGGTTGGTGTTTGAATCCCCAGGGAGCACAGACCTGCTGGGGTGCATCCTACAGCCCCATGCTGCGTTCTGCTCCTGCTCCACTCCTGCCCTGCATGGTGTCCTGTTCCCAGTACATGTGCTGGCAGGAGCTCATGCCCTGCGCACACCAACTTCAAGCCATGTCCAATGTGGAGTGATCCATCTAGTGTTGGTTGCACACGCAACCTGTGAAGTGTGTGGGCTCCCATGATGCCTCTGCTTTTGGTGGTCAGGACAGGTTGGGATAAACGGGAAGCCTAACATGGAGGCACTTTGCCCAGCTGCCTCCTTTGAGGGCAAGCTCTCACCCTTGCTGCTGGTTTAGGGTGTGGGGGTCCATGGGGTCCTTGTCCCTTGCCTTTCCCAGGTGAAGGCTCATGGGGGGAGATATGGGAGATGCAAATGGGGCAGATTTGGAGTGCAGTGCAGCTGCAACAGTTGTGCCCTGCAGCTCACCCTATCCTCCCTGCACTCCTGCAGGCTGAGACCCGGGCAGAGTTTGCAGAGCGGTCTGTGGCAAAGCTGGAGAAAACCATAGATGATTTAGAAGGTAAAATGTCTTCACTGGCCCCGTGTCCCTCTTTCCCAGAGAGTACTGGCCAGGATGTGCCCCTGGTGGGGTTGGACAGGGCTTGGCTGGGGTGAGGGGGTGGGCAGCGGTCCTGAGACGGGAGAGTCTGGATGCCATGGTGTCCTGTGTGGGGATGCAGAGCTACTGGGGTGTGTGGCTCTGCCCTTAGGTGGGAAATAGGGCCACATCCACGCCATCTGTGCCTGCAGGCTCCTGCTGCCCTCAGATCCCTGCTCACAGCCACTCTCTCTCTCTTTCCACTGCCTGCTCCCCAACCTTGCTCCACCATCTGCCCCCTGCCTGCCCCTCCCCCCCACCTGCAGATGAAGTGTATGCACAGAAGATGAAGTACAAAGCCATCAGCGAGGAGCTGGACAATGCGCTTAACGACATCACCTCCCTCTAAGCCCCCCACTGGGCACCAACACCGCACCCCCCACCTGTCTCACCTCTCCCCAGCTCAGCTGCTTGCCTGCCCATCCATCCCACCACTCTCCCTGCCTGCTCTGTCCCCTCTATCCTTCCCAGCACTTGCCTGTCCATCAGCTTCTTTGGGACAGGAGCCAGCCCAGGGTGTTCTCGCAATACCTCTCTTTGTGGGGAGATGAGGTGTAGGTGCTTAGGGGTGTTTAGCAGGGCAGGGGAGCATGTTTCCGGCTGCCCAGGACCCACATGTGCTGGCTGGATGGTGCCCACACAGTTGCAGGTCCGTGCCCCAGCACTGCCCGGCAGGGAACAGAGCTGTGCTCAGGAGCCTTTTGCTTCAGTAGCTCCCTCCTTGGTTCCCTGGCAGCACAAGCACCAGGGACCCCACAGCTCTGGCATTGGGGGGACAACTGGACCTCACATCCCCCCAGAAAAGCCTCTTGGTTCTGCTTTCTGAGTCCAGGGCAGGGGGGACCTGCACAGGGGAAACAGTACCTCCGCTGCCAAAACAGAGAGGAGGCTTAGGCCTGGGGTCAGAGGAGGGGAGTCCAGCTGTGCAGGCAGCCAGCCCCCAGACCCCTGCTCCTCTCTTGCCCTTGCCTCCCTTTGCACATCTCTTCAGTTTGCATTTCATGACTTTTTATTTTCTGTTCTGTTCCTCTGGGTTACTGAGTTGGTCTCAATAAAGCATTTTCTCTCTTCTGTTTCTCCTTTGTTTTCTTCATGCTGCTCTGTCCCTCATCTGCCTGTCTCAAATGGGTGCTGGCAGCTGGGTTGTAGGAGGTGGTTGCAGGCAGCTCGCAGCCGCGGGACCCCTGGGGTGGCTGCAGCTGAGCCCTGACCAGCTCCCACACTGTGAGGCTGAGTGGGACAGGGCCCTTTGTGCCTCTGCCTGGAGGATGACCCCCCACCACACAGCTCTCAGACACAGCTTTCTTCATCTTGTGCCACCTTCTCCATGACTCTCTTGGCCTGAAATAGCAGGGTTAGACCTGGTCCTGTTCATTCCCTGTACCCAAGTACAGGGGATTCCAAGTACATTCCAAGTACCCTGTACTTGGGGGTACTGGTAGACGAA
>NW_010274194.1:0-30964 GCF_000690775.1 Eurypyga helias | reverse complement strand
GGTTCAGGATCCTCAGTTTTGACAATTTTACTCGCCTGTTCTAAGAAATGGCAAACATGGAGGTCTCAAAGGAGGAACCTGCTGAGCCCATGGAAACAGAACTCTCTGCTCCCACCAACAGTGCTTTTTGTGGGGCTTTGTAACTGCAGTTATTTTGCAAAGGTTCAGGACCATCATATTTTCGAAACACAACGCTTCCCTTTGCTGCAATTAAGTAACTGACGTTAATAAGCTGCTGAAACGAAGGACTTGTTAGCGTAGCATCATGCCATCATATATACATATATGTAAGGTAAATGGTAGAGGGTCCTGAAGAGTAGAAACCCCAAATCATGTGTTTATGATATTTATGGCAAGAATAATCTCCCGTGTAACCGGGACCGTGAGCGAGGGCAATAAAACTCAATTGCATCTATTGCAAGTTAATTTTGAGTCACATACTGATGTCTTTTCTCCTGAAAAACCTCTATAAAAATCAATCTTTTGCTAATTTCTGAAGATGGCGCTTATAGAACTTAACTGTAAAATTTTTACTATGTTTCCTAACAAAAACAAGTACATTTCATGTGTTTGCATTGCTTCTGCAGCCATTTGTGAGTGAGCATTGAGGTGATGCTTGAGAAATACGTATTTCCTACAACATGCTTGTTTCAGAGTTGTATTTTTAGCAGATTTGCAAAACAAACAGGAAATAATGGCATAAAATTATTTGGAAAAAGTTATTGGTGAAAACAGAGCGAGATGGTAGCTAAAATTAACTATGAACATCTTAGGCAAGAAAGTTGCAGGCCCAGAAAAGAAGGGGCTAGGTGGAGCCCACAGTTTTTGTAATCCTAGAAATGCCTGTGCCGTGGAAACTGTGGCCAGGTGTATCTACTGTCGTGATCAGAGGGTGTACAAGCCCTGAGAACACTTACAGATGTTTCTGGAGAGAAACATCTACAGATGTGCTGGAGAGAAAGGAATTTCAGAAAGGAATCCTGCGTTTCTTTTCATTCGCACATCCACAGTTCCTTTGAGAATTCAGCAAATATTTAATTGGGGCTAATAGCGTGTGTTCTTTATTCAGACAAATGTGAAAATAAAATGGGAGGGGTTACTTGTTTTAATGCAGAAGAACCATGCCCTCAAAGCCATTGTTTCTGACCGAATCGCAAACCGGTGTGTGGAAAAGCAGGGGATGGTAGCATATTTGAACTTTTTACGCAGTGCCTCACAAAAATCTTGCTTGCAAGCTTAATTAAAAGGGGCCAGGCTGGTAGTGCTCTGGCCTGGCTGGACGCCAGCTGAAGGACCAGGGCAGAGCATCCATGTAGAGCTGGGCCTTCCCTGGAGGAAGGTTTCCAGGGAAGCTGCTACAGCCATTGGTGTTGGGCTTGGGCTATTTGAGCATCTGCAGTGATGATTTGGAAGACAAACAGCAAGTGTGTTGTATTTTTAGGTGAAATTAATGTGGCTTTTTTCAAACAGTCAGGGTGGTTAGAGATTACTAATATATATAGGGCCCTACAGAAATCGATAACAATGCAACCTGCTCTGACTCCCCGAGACAAGCCGGGTCTAGGAATTAGGGCTGGGCTGTGTGACTTTATTTTCCAGGTTAACTCTTCCTTTGCTGTCTGGTGCAGAAATAATGCAGACCGCGGATATCGGTGCCAAGGAAGTAACTTTACAGAAAAGATGTTAAGCTGGAGCTGGAAGGAAATGTAACGGAGTTTAACGAGCTTGTCGTGGGATGTGCGGATGAAATTAAAATTGGGAACGTGCTTTGAGGTGAAAGGGCGAGATGGAGCAGCCCGGGCTTTGCGACGGCTGGAGTTCAGTGGAACGAAATGTTGAGCAGCCTGTTTAAATGCGGCTGTTGTATTTGTGATAGAGTCAATATTAATATTTCTATTAAACGCGTACTGTCGCTCCTGCTAGCGCAGGATTGTTTCCTGGACTGCCCGTGGCTGTTTGCTGAAGCCCGTGGCTATGAAGTGCAGCGGGTGATGAAAGCAGCATGTCACAGCCGCACACGGGCGAAGCTCTCCTGTTGAGCCCAAGCGCGCTTTGCCCGTCTGCTTTTTCATGGGTTCTATTCCGTCAACAGGCTCTCTGCACGGATATGTCGCAGGATCTGATTTTAATGAGAAAAATAGATCAGGTGCAGCCGCTATTAGCTCATGGAGAACATTTTCTGCCAACTCATAAACCCCTTGGAAAACCAATTTTTTTAAAAATGAAAGTGTTAATATAGCTCTAAGCATGTTGGTGCAGAAATGTGTAATTTTGCTCGCTGCCATTTGAAAAGACCTGTTTTCAAATCCTGCTCGAGTCACAAACAGAAGTGATCTTGAGAGTCCTCCTAATCCCTCCTGGATATCCCTCTGTTCCACAAATGACAATAAAACCTCTCTGCCACCCGGTTTGGCACGGCGAGGCACAATTGGCAGCTTGTCCGCAGCTGCGGGCTGGGACCGGGCGAGCAGATGTGTTGCAAGTCTGCGCCATGGTGCAGCGGCACAGCTGTGCGAGGAGGCTGGTACAACAAATGGATGCATGGGCTTGGCTCCAGGTTGCTGTTCCTACAGCTAGGCATCTTGGAACCGTAGCATCTATGAAGGTAAGAGATTAGCCAGTGCTTTTTCTTCGCAGTGTTTGCAGATAGCAGCGCAAACAGATGATACTGTAGAAGGGTCTTTAATGAATGTGTTTTGCATAAACAGGCGTGTTAGAAGGTAACGGGGGAAAAAAGGAACAGTTGTTCATGTAAAAAGTACTTGTTAACTGAGCTGGAGGAATTCTTTGGAAAGCTGTGATTTTTGTCAGAAGCGGTGGTTCACATCCTGTGTCGGTGGTACTGTGCTAATTCCGAACGCCGACCTGCTCCTCTAACCCTTTCCCTGGGCGGAGGAGCGACGGTGGTGGACTGTGAACGCGTGGGACCATGGAGACGTGACTGCAAGGCGTGTTCGTTCCCTTACCTGTGGTGTTAAATCTCTACTCACCCGGAGGTCTGCGCGCCTGCCAGGAGCACAGCGTCCGTGCCCCAGAGCGCGGAGGCCTCGGTGCAGAGCTCGGGCGTGCGGTTGCCTTCGTGCTCAGTGGATAGCTCTGGGATTAACTCGGCTGTTCACACACCCCACGTGGATCGCAGGCCCTTGGTGAGCTTTAACCGGACACAACGGTCCCGCGATCCCCATGCAGTGGCCGAGGAGCAGTGCCTGGAAAGGCACGGGCTGTCGGGAGAGCAGATGCCTGGGAGAAACAATGGGTCCGTGTCGCTGCCCTTCCGTCTCGCATTGCCGTTGGCAGCTCCTGCGACATCGAGGGGGAGCAGTACCTGGCCACTGCTAGTACGGCGGGTGGGATGGATTCGGATGTCTAAATGAGCCCTTGCAGAAGGGAGCTGAGATCTGAATTCTTTGCTGATCCTCCATGCAGATGTCTCCGCTGCTGGGCTCCTGGGAAGTTTGCGTTCCCCGTAAATGTATTAAAATGCGTGTCTTCATTAGTTAACTCATCTTTTTCTTGGAGGTGTTTGCAGAGCTGACGACCTCCTTTGCAGGAACGCGTGACAGACGGAGCTGGTAGAGGATGGCTGCGTTTTCCAACTCCGTCACAGCAGACCTTGGCTGTATGCTTGTGCCTTTCTGGGTTTTTTAGTTTGCTTATTTTTTCTTCTTCCCCACGTAAAACTGACTGAAAGCCAAGACGTGTGACTTTCCTCAGCAGAGCCAGTCTGCCAGCGTTGGCCTGGACTGTAGGGGGGTTTGGTTGGGTAGATGCAGCAGTTAAGGAAAATATCCCACGTACTCTCTGGTCCCAGTCCCTCCTTCCGTGATAAAACAGCATTTGCTGTGCTGTCAAAACAAGGTGGTTTTACCTAACAGGATGGGGAGAAAAGTGCCTTCCCTGGGACTTACTGAGGTTTTTTCATGATTTTAATCAAGCGAGTTAACACTTGGATAAAGGGAAAGCTTTGCTTTCAATTGTCTGTCCATGTTTTAATTTTAGGGTTTTTTCCTGTACCGTGGCAGTAGTTAGTCTCATGTGTCAAAGGCTGTTTCCACAATTATGGTTTGCCTAATGGTCCTTTTGTTATAATTCATAGGCTAATAGAAGTCAGAGATGGAAAAGACCTATTAGATTATTGAGTCAATGCCCTGCAAATGCAGGATATAATCTCCTAGATAGAGGATGTATCGGATATTATTAAACAGATTTTACACTTGATCTTAGCTAAATTATGGTTAGTAGTCATTCGATTCCTTGAACGGTGTAATAACAATAGCTTAATTTCAGGTTTTGGGAGAGTATACCTGTGTTTAAGTTTGCCATTCGGCATTTCTCTGTATTGCCTGTAGTTGTGCGTACTTTCTGAAGGGAAGATTATATATTCCTAGCAGGCAGCACTGTGGGGGGAAAAAATAAAATACATCAAGCACCCCTGAACAAGCCTTTACGTTTTCCTGGGTTAAGGCAGTGCAAAATAGCAACTTTGCAGGGAAAAGAAAGCTGAGGAAGGGGAAAATCCTCATCAGCATAAGCATCAGCGGTAGATCTTTATGGAACCCAGCTGGTTTTGCCTTGTTTTTCAGCTGAACTCTGGATTTGGGCACAAATGAACTCAAAATATTAAGGGAGACTTGCTTTAAAAAGGACCCCAAAAGCCTGGGAGCCCTGACGTTCTCTTGACTTCTGAAAGCGGACGCAGCAGTGTTTGAACCCTGGGTTCCAATCAATTAAATGTGTCGCGGTTTATTTTAACCTCATTAAGATCACGTGGCTCACGCTAACGAACTACCAGGAGAATTGTTCATTGGGTTTCCTGGTGTTCTAAGTGCTTGGAACCTAGGAAACTGGGATGTGTTAGCATCGAGTGCCGTTGTGAGCGTCGGAGAGGGCAGATGTCTCGAAGGTCACCTGCCCTTTGTCCAGTTTCTGCTGAGCCGGAGGTCATCTGCGCGAGAGCCGCCGGGGCTCGGGAAACCTTATTTACTGAGCCGGAATACTGCCTTTGTTATCTTCTTGGGTACTCCTGTCTGTTTAGGTATTCCCTATTTCTGCCCCCTATTTTTAATCTTTTCACTTTCACGTGGCTGTTTAGAAGGATCAACATAATTAACGTGCAGGACGCAGCGGCTCTGCCTTCAGCTCCATCACCTAACGACCTTTTTTCTCCCTTTCTTTGGGTTCGTGGCGAGGTGTTTGGATAGAGGCACGTGCTTGGTGCGTGATGAACATCCGACTGCGATGTGTCTCAACCTGTCAGCTCTGCGCAGCTGCCAGCGCGCTCTGGGTTACCCCGCGCTGTTTGAGAAGGTCTGAGGAAGTGGTACTTGTTTGAGTGGGGTAAATTAAATGTCTTTCCTCCTGTCAGTTCGATGAGCTGATGTAATACGCAGTGTTTGAGGCTCATCTGCTTCCATCAGAAGGACTCGCAACAGAACTGCTGCTGTTTTAAATGATGTCTCCCTGTTTTGGGATAAAGGAGCGATAATGAGGGAGTCATCCCAGAGTTTGGAAAATTAAGAGCTGGCATGTTGACTTAAAAAGCTGTAATTAAAAGATGGATAGGCTTTGTTGACTTGGAAAGCTGTAGTGAAAAGATGGATAGGTTTCCTCTGGGGCAAAGGTCAGGTGGGATCCTTTAGGTTTGAAAAACCGCCTGTTGTACTTGTTCTTCATCCGCTGACTATCGGTCAGACACCGTGATGTAGTCCAAGACAGCCATCCGAGTTGCTCCCCTTTGTCTCAGCTGTGCTTCCCAGTCTTCTGAAGGTCCGTGGTACTAAATCTGTGGGTTTTACTCTGTCTGCTGTCCGTTGTTCTCAGATCTTCCTCGCAACAGATTTCCCCGATGATAGCGCCACAGGGTGTGCAAGGAGACCTTGGTGGCTGTGACACTGTGTGAGAGCATGGGGGTGTCCTCGCTGGGGTCAGAGGCATGGCGTAAGCGACGGGGGCTCCGCTGAGAGCCGAGGTACGTGCGCCCGTGCCTGGGGAGCCTGAAGTCACGACGGGCGCTGAAGGAATAGCTGTGGCTGTCTTCCTTCTGTTAGATCTTTGGGGGGCTGACTTCAGCTGAGTTGAGTTTGGTTACATAAAGTTAATATATGGTATAAATTTGACCTCCGCGTTATTCGCAGTCCTGTTTTCATCTGCTTTTCCTATAATAAACCTCTTGTGTAATGTCTCAGTAGGAGAGTCGAGCTGTTCTGCCGTTGAAAACGCTTGTCGTCAAAAGACATGGAAAAAATTGGACCGTAAACATGAGCACTGCAACGACTGAGCAGGAAGCTTTGAGACTTTTAGATGGGGTCTTAGAGGTGGAAATTATTACAGCAATAGCTTTATGTACTTTATAATCTCAGGTATCTAGAAAGAGGAGTCCAAAATGTACTATTTTACAGCATTTTAGTTCCTGTGGCACCGCAGGAACCCTTCTGAGCCTAACAGGTATTGCCTCGAAGAGAATAAGACTATTGTTTCTTGAGAGTCATGTTAAGTACAAGAAATATTATATAAATGTCAAAATGCTGACCTAGAACAATTTTTTCCGAAGTGAGTAGAGACTATGGGTGCTGTGTTTAGAGATGTTAGGGAGGTGACTGGCTTCCAGGAGGAGCTGTGGGAGTCATCCCCTACCATTAAGGTGTTTGAAGTTAGACACGTAAAAACCCTCACCGTTCATGAAAACGTGAGCGTTTCATCCTGGCTGGATTGATGAGCAACAGAAGGACTCTTTGAAACGTCCACGTGTTCCTAGGCTTTCCCGTGGTTGCTATGAAGTGCATTGATTTTTTAGACAGAAGGATTTGTTTTAAGTGCGTTATTTCAAACACGGGGAGGATACCTGTGATGCTGGTTTTCCCTCTTCCTCGGTTTGCAGTTTTTGCAGCTGACCTGCACAGTGCCAAGGTGAAGAAGAAAGCACAGAGGAAGGTAGTGCTGATACTTCACGTAAGTAAAATGATGATTTTCCTGGCCAGACGTAAGGAGTGCTTGGAAAAATGTGCACAGGGCATGTCTTTCTGCATGGCATAGAAAGGGTTTTCTACATGGTGAGCACATTCCCCCTGTAGCAGGTACGCTTACGGAGACTTCACCATGCCCTTTACCTGTCAGACTGTATTTGATCTAAGTTTTCCTCCTCAGGGTCTATAATAAGCTTTAAAAACAATATATGAAGCATGCCTTGAGGACCCCAAAACATTGGAAGCCAGGGTTCCTGAAGCATTAATAGGGGAAAAAGTGATGCATCACCCGAGGCCGTTTGTGTTTGCCCACTGTTGCAGGGTGGCTGGGCGTACAGTGTTGTACAGTACACCCGTGAGTAAGGGCAGTCTGCTTTGTTTTGGGGTCAGAAAGAGCCAATTGTTCTTTTCTCTTACTGATTGCCCTACCTGGGCAGCAAACAGGCAAACATTTACAACTCAAACAACGCAACACAATTAAGACCCTCTCATAAAAATGTGATGTGCCTATCCCATTATAGAGAGTGACACCATTAGAAGACGTATGTTGGAGCTTTCAAACTGATTATGGGATGCGAAGATACGAAGGACGAGGGTGATAAAAATTGTTCAGTCTGAGATCCTTGCTGTAATTGTGTTGTGCACAGATTCTGCTGAACAGCTTAGTCCTGTTGCTGTCTTTGGAGGAAAATAACTGATTATGAAGGGCTAAGAAGGACTTCGAGTTTAATTGCATTTATTAATAGGAATAAGGGCTCCTTTTTCTTTTTCTTTTAAAACCTGAATCAAAAAACCAGAAAAAACCTTGAAAAACAAGTTTGCTTCTGTTTTCCTCATGCATGTACGTGCATCAGCAGTAAAAGGTAGGATGAGTGCCCAATGTAGGATATTCAGAATGCTATTATTTCTTTGTGTTTGGGGGTCAGTCAGGGCCAATCAGCTCTTGGCGTAAGCTCAGCCAGTTGTGAGGTTGCTATAATGTACCTTCATTTATGTATATTACTTCGTTTTGTGTTAATAAAGCCAGTGGCCAAGAGCTAAATGAGTCTGCAGGAGGTGACAGTGAGTGCACCCAGGGCCGGTGAGGGCAGCCCTCTGCCTGCAGCAATAGGGGAGTATCCACACGCAGAATATCCGGGGGTCAGCTGCAGACCTGCGGGAGATCGCTTACCTGCCTGCCTTACGGACGGCTTCTGTGCTGCCTTGTGCTATCCAAGCACATGACCGCGTTTTCTGGTGCGTGTCGGCAGGGGTAGCACGGGCTGGGATACAGGTACTGGATGTACATGCGTCTGTGGAGCTGTGGGCTCAGAAATCAGACACACGGCCTATCATCTTTAAAAATATTTGGTGGAAACCTTT
Source organism: Eurypyga helias (assembly GCF_000690775.1). Taxonomy (NCBI): domain Eukaryota; kingdom Metazoa; phylum Chordata; class Aves; order Eurypygiformes; family Eurypygidae; genus Eurypyga; species Eurypyga helias. The sequence continues at coordinate 22,640 of NW_010274194.1, read as the reverse complement.
GTTTCAGCAAGTGGAGTGCAAAACATTTTCAGTTGCTTAGTGAATGACTAGGGTGGTTGTGTCCTAGCTTACTTGAAAGTGTTTTTATTAGGCGAGGTAAACTTTTTTTTTCTGAAATATATTGGCCCCAAAGCTATGGGGCAGCCCTTGTCCTGAAGTGAGGAATAAAGTATTTCCCAAAATCAGCGGGAGCAGCGCTGGGATGCTGCTACTGATGTGGAAGTTATGGTTTATTTTCTCGCTGAGCTTATTTTACTGTGCTTGGTTACCTTTGGAGGTGTGTGGTTACTGTTGGGGGTTTATGCTTAGTCCTTATGCAGACGGTCTTAAGCTTCAGTAGGAACTTGTACCAGAAGTGAATAAATGAAAATGGATGCTTTGGATTCTGATTTTTCTATACTGAAAGGGATTCATAATTGACTAAGTATTTCCAATTAATTTATTAATTAACCCTCAATATTAATAAATACAGTTTAGGCATAAACCTACTAAGATTAAGCTGTAGATTCCAGTTCTCCGTGGCAGATCTTAAAATTTGGAAGTATCACAGAGAAGTTAACTGTCAGTCTCGGAGACCTGAACTGTTACAGGCACTTTCTCATGGCTCAGCTCTTCTCTAAGGACTTAGTGAAGTTGGTCTTCCCAGCCCCGTAGTCTGATCCCTGTAGCAGATGATTACTGTACCCGTTGGAATGAGCCCTGATCGCAAGGTGAGGATGCACCTCACGGGGGCCTGGATTCTCATTTTTTCCTCCATCAACAGCAGACGGTTTTATTTTTAACTACTCATTCCTATGGTAATCTCTCTCTTGGATAATCCTGTTTGGAAATAGAAATGTACTTGCTGAAATTTCATATATTTAGAAATAGCATCCCCCAAGAAAGACGTACGTAATGTGGAAGAGTAGCCTTTAAAATATATAGCCATATATTAGGAAGGCAGGAAGGCTGATTTATCCATAGCCTTGCATCCGCTTGTCAAGATGTTGTCGTGGCTTGATACGAGCTCTTAAAAAGGTAGTTGTTGAGTTGTAGGTTCTTAACCTGCCTTAATTCCCTGTCTCCAAGCAAAAATTAGGCACATCTTGCTTGCCTACAATTTACAAGCCCTCCCTATATGGCTGTTCTGGGGGAATCATTGCCCTGGGCTCCCCCTCGGAGGGGGGTTGCGCCCCCCCAGCCTCAGCTTGGGAGGTCCCGGAGCCTCGTGGTGCCATTCAGAGCTCTGCCAGCCCATAGCAACTTTTTCAATTCAGCTAATTGCATCTAAGTCCTTCTTGGAAATCAAACCAGCTCCTGCCTACAGATGCTTAACAAACATTCGGGGAATAAATGCACAAGCGTTATTTAATTACGCTGAGTTATGGCGTGGCTCGTGGGTACCGCCTGCCGCGCCTGAAGCCCGGGTGAATGGGTAGAGGGTTGTTATTCCCGGTCATCGTTTAGAAGAACTCAATGATTTATTTCCACTGACTAATTGGACTAGGAATGTGAGTACTCTCCCTCCTTGGCCTTTCAGAGTAGATTATCTGCAGCAGAAGAACTAAATATTAATCCATGTATAGCTTTATAATGCAGATTTGGTTTTTAGTTTTACACGGTGCTTTGCCACAGTTTAAGAAAAACATGACCCAAAAGACAGTACATCTACTCACCCCCTTGATATTTAAATAATTCATAATGTCGATAACATAGACCCTTTCTTGGTTTGTAGTAATTAGTTTTGAGATGAATCCTAATGTAAACCAACCCCGCTATAGCGCAGATGCCATCTGTGACTCTCCTGACAGCCCCGTCCTAGTGATCACGCAGGTAATTCTCAGTTGGCTGGTGAACATTGCATCAGCGGTCCTAGAACCTTCCGTGTTTCGGCCTTTGGTAACGCTGCTCTGAAGCACAACCAGCAGCGCTTCACAGTCTGCAGACAGGGCTTGCTTAGTGGCAGAGCACCTCAATAAATCACCCCTTCCTGGTTGCCAGAACACATTTAATACTTCTGCTCCATAAAAGATCATTTCTTTCTAGGGAGAATTAAAGCAAACGGGATGAGAATGGTCCATATGTATAAACCATGTACGGTTATTCTTACAATTACAAGTAAGATAGTGATAATTACCATGGCAATTTGTTTCTTTATGGATGAGATTTCTTCAAATAGATGCAGAAATATCTCTTCTCTGTCTCTGTATCCGTATGTTTAGCTTTTCTCCCAGATAACGGTTTCACAGCAAACATGTTAAGGAAATTGATGGTGCTTACAGGAAAGCCTGGTTTTTAAAAATGTTATACCATTTTTCAGGAGTCACGTAACTATCTAAATAAAAAATTGCCCTTAAGAGTTCCCATATCGTATTTAATACCCAAGGAGGATCTTGGTAGCTAACCAAACTAGGGGAAAAATGCACGAGTGCGTCATCATCCATATTGCTGGTTTGAATGATCATGGGTTACCGGCAGCTGAAAGCTAACAGGGTTATTCTCTGCCTCCCTGTTGCTTTGCTGAGCTCGGCCGAAACCCTCTCCCGCAGGGGAAGGTGCTGCCTTGGTCACCGCCGGATTCAGCCACGCCAGATGCTGTCGGCTTCCCTCGGTTTACCTGCTAACCCACCCGCCGCCTTCTCTGCTGGCTCTGTCGCACGCGGTTGGTGCCAAGAGTCGGTTTGCCCACGCAGGAGTCGATGGGATGTAGAAGCGGCTAGTTACCAGGCGAATTGATTCATCAAGTAGATTATTCAGTAAAGATGGCAAATTAATTGAATAACATGTTTTAACAAATGGAATCTGACTGGCTTTATTGTGCATGTTCACGAGACTAGCAGTGGCTCTGCCTTTTGATTTAGGTTCCCCTGCTCAGTTGCTTGGCAATATAAATTTGAATTTCTCCATCCACTTGTGGAATTTTACTCTTCGCTCTTGACTTCTTAGAGCTTAGCGCTGTGCGCTTTAGTTAACAGCAGTTCTGAAATTCAGATTGTTAGCAACAGCTAAGCTCGACTTGGGTTATGACTAAAACATTTTTGGGGAAGAATCATTTACATGTTTTTCTATTGAGGGATTTAATAAAATCAATTGATTGTTATACAAATTCATGTCTTTTTGCATAGTCCTGGAAAAATGCCTCTTGAAATGCATTTATAATTCCAGCTTGAGGTTCATTTAATTCCTTTTGTTCCCTTAGCTGAGAAAGGTGTCTTGGGTGTTCGTATTCGGCATCCCCTGCACTGTTTGGGTAGGTGCTGCAGGGTTTTCCAGGCGCAGTGACAGCAGCATGGCTGTTGCCATCCCACCACCACTGCTTATCTGACGTGCAGGAGCAGCGCAGGCAGTGGAAGGAACCAGGCTTCTTCCCTCCGTGCTCCGGATGCCCTGAGTTCAGAGGCACCCTTTTCCTACGGGCTCTTTGGGAAACGTGAGGGTGGGGACTGGAGGACAAGTCCTGTGAATTACACAGGTGCTGCATTGGGATGTTTACGTAATTCTTGGTTTACTGGGGGCGGTGGGTGGCAGCTCTGACTCTCGCCTCCAGCAGTCAGTGCTGTATTCCTCTCTCCCCGGCAGCCTTGGTCTTGGCTCCCCTGGCTGGAACCGCATCAAGGTCTCGTAGAGCACACGTTCCTCAGAAGTCACGGAGAGGGGAGCTACGAGTTTCCTGACCACTCTTCACTGCGGTGTTTATAATGGGCAGGAACGGCTGTCTCTAGGCCGTTATATATTTAAAAAGTGATTTTTCTCTTCGTCATTAGAATCCAGTTGTGATTTCTGTACAGTAAAGATTTTTGGTAGATTGTATCGCCAGAAAGACAAATCTGTTAGGTCAACTTTGATTACACTTGGGAGACATATTCCATTACGTAATTCACTGGGGTCTGTACTATTCCTAAAGCAAAATATGAAGCCACCTCAAATGTCAGAGTTTGATGGATTCAGAATACGTCCCCTCCAAACTCCATTGGGCCTTCTGATCTTTAAAGCTCCTCTTGTTCCTCCCACCCGTGCCTTCCACAGTTTTATTCCGTGTCAGAGGCGCTTCTCCCAGTAAACACTCCGGACAATTTAATCTTGCTTCCAAGACGTGGCTGGGATGAATGTCATGTTCTGCATATGGAGGGAAACTTATAGCAGATATTTGAGGGGCTTCTTTCTCTCGTTTAAACCTAATCAGATGTTTTGAAGGTACAATGCAAAGCCCCGAGCTGCAAGATTGTGCGTGCAGAACGACAGAAAATGAGCAAACGGGAGGGATAAGGTAGGTGCTGAGCGAAATGGTGTCTGCATAAAGGTGTGTTGCAGCAGGAGGTGCTTGGCACAGTAGATCAGGTGGAATTGGAGGAATACTGGGAATGATTAGAAAAGTGTAAGATGTTTCTGGGGGGACATCGGTGGTCTGCATAGTAAAACAAGTGGAAAACACATACAAAAAGAGCATTTCAGGTCGAGAGGAGGGAAATTCTGCAAAAGAATTTCATTTGCAGTTTTAACAAAATTAACTACATCCTACTTCATTAAAAACCCCCAGAACTATTTGCATGGAGAAATGAGAGCTCAGAGTGGTAGTTATGTGTTGAAGATGTTTGTGCCTACCGTACATTTTTTGTGGGTGCTGTCTTTGGCTTAACTGTTGTACAGATTCCAGGTTGATGTTGTAAGTGTGAGTAGGCGGTATGCCCCACCACGTGGGTTTGTACCCTCCCAAAAGCTGAGTCGGTTGTTGTCTAAATAATCAGAAGAAAATGTGAAACCAGTATCAAAAGGCATATTGACATGAAGCTGTGATGAAGTTTTATTCAAAATAGAGGAAAAAGGTTAGTCCTTGATCCCTTTGCTCAGGTTCTGATTTAATAGGAGGCTAAGAAAAGACAAGTCAAGCTTGGATTGCAGTGTGATTTTTCTCTGTTTATTCCATGTAGAATTCAAATTGGCCTTTTTTACAGTTTAGTTTGAGAGGCTGGAAAAGTTTTGCGTAGTTTGTCGCAACAATGTTTTTGGGTTTGCTAGCTCATAGAAGGATAGATGCTATTGAAAAACATACCCGAAATAGTGCAAATAGAGCACTTCGGAAGAACTGGGGCTCTGATTGGTTGAGCTTTTGTGAAGAGCGGCGTGTGGTCAGCAGCTAAATCTGTTCTCCACGCGAACTGCCTACTTTTCCTGTTGTGTGATTGCTGTGTGCAAAATGGAGCTCGAAAGCTGGAGGTTACAGAACAGCTTTGACACCCGGTCCTTATCGAGACAACTTGTATTTTAGCTCAGCCATGTCCCAGGCATGTTTTATGATGACTTTTCATACGGTTACGTAAGAGAGTATTTCCCCGTTGATATGTGCACTGCTTTTCTGTCGGGTATTGTCTAACTCTGCGTGTAAAACCGAGTGACCTCCGCAGGGCCGGAGTAGTTACTATATCTTGGTGAAGGTTAGCAAGGGCTCGTCTTCTGCAGGAGCAACCATGGCACTGGATGATTCAGTCATTGGTTATACGGGCTAACAGACCAAGGTAGTATCGAAGTGCGTTAGAGAGTAAATTCCCCTTGCATTGTAAGCAAGTAGCTTGAATCTTTTTGGGGTGGTGTGTTGTAAAATAGTAGTGTTCTGGTGTATTAACAATATCTCTACTGCTTTCTTAAGCTGGAGATCACTAACTCTACACAACATGCAGCATTTTAAATACTGGCAAGGTGTAGAGATGCAGTGCGTTACGAAGTTTGGTAGTAGTTTTATTGTTTAATATAATTTTACAATTATACATCTGCATGTATTAACTGTGTTATGTGAAATATGAACTATCTGTGTTTGAGGATAAACCTGGATTACAGAAAAAAAAGACAATTTCTCTCCTTTATCTGGGAAAAAGGAAAATGATTGAGGCAGAATCTTAGGCTGGATCGTTCTGGAAAGAAGGGGTGGCTTTAGCTTGCCTGGTTTGAAGCCCTGTCCAATTGGTACGAGCAGCAGGGGCCTCAGGGTTGTCTCCTTTGCCAGAGGAGACACAGGCACAGCAAGGAACAGACTGGAAAGCACCAGTTCTATCACTAACTGCCTTTACGAACCTGAGTTCAACAAGGCTGCGGAGTAGGAGCGAAGTGTAAGACTCGCAGGCTGTGTCGCACCGCGTACAGCAGCGTTCGGAGAAGCCCGGGGACTGTCTCGCCTTGCACCAGACGTTAGCTGCTCCTAGAAAGTCGCCTTTCAAGACATTCTCTGCTGTGGCAGGCGAAGGGATTTTGCAGGAGCTTATTGGATTAATACAGCAGAAGAGTAATGTGAATAAATTCATGACAACCACAGAGAGTGTAGCAAAACCTTTTCTCTCCGTGAATTTCATAGCACCCAGACTCCTGTACTTTTGACAAGAAACTCAGAACTTGGTCACGGGAGCTTCTTGCTGTGTCTGTGGAGTATCTGCTGAGATTTGTGCGAACAGGCTGTTGAAACTTGCCCTTTGCCTCTGCAGTTTTTATCCTCCTGATATTCTACCAGAGGCATTTTCTTTTATGTGATAAACATGTGACAGTGTATGCTTGGGGCTGTTCCGGACTCTCTTCGGTTTGAACTACAGGTGAATTTCTCTTTACACTTCTAAGTTTCTTTATGCCTGAGTATACGAAGCATAAAGGGACGTGGTAGCTCGTACATGTAAGATCCGTGGTTGTTCTTTGAAGTTAACAGTAGCTTCTGTGACGCAAGGCCTTGGTCAGTGCCTGAAAGGCAGTCCCTGTCAATTCTGAGGGTGCTTGTGCGTCAGCACTTGCAGTTTCCTGCGTGTGGACATCAGCAAGTCTTGATGAACACTGGGATGTTTTGGTTAATGGTGAGTGCTGCAAAGGGCTGTTGAATAAGAAGCATACTTTGATGTGCGTTGGGGGTGCAGAACTCACTTGTACTCTACAAGTGTTAATAATGACTTTTTCAAACTTTCTGGCAGTAATTTGTGAGAGGGGTTTGTTATAAAACAACTTTCTGTCTCGAAAGATACGGAAGTGTCAGTGTCAGTATTGGCTTTGGGATTTCCAAAACAGCAGTGTGCTGTTCGAGAACAGCCTTCTCACTCTCAGGTTGTCAGGTTCTTCAGGGGTGTCTGCCCTTGCTACGTGTTTTACTTGTTTCTCACACTCCTTCCCCACCCCGTATCCTCCCCATAAACCCCAGAAGGAAATACAAGGAAGAAAGAGTTTCATGAAGTAAGTGTTGGAAAGACTTTTTATTATTTTTATTCCCTGCTGTGAAATTTGTCTTAATAGAAAGGGGTTGTGCAAAGGTGCCTGACTGTGTGAACTCCATGCTGAGGGCTTCAGGTGGACCCGAGAACCTTGTTTGCGCTCTCTGCCCAAGAGTGAACTTCGTCCTAGATGTTATTTAAAGCTCCTGTGCTTAAGTGTGGCATGGCTAACAGCAAATGGTCACTTAAATCTCCAGAGTAATAAAGATAGATACATTACAATAATGTGAAAACATGTGTTTCTCAAAAAAAATACCCTGTCATAGATTATTTGGGTTGCAGCTGACCCACAAACACTTGGACATATCCATCTTTCAAAACCAAACTGGAGCTTTGGGTGAATTTAACTGTTCTAGGGAATTCATTTAGTGAATCACGGTGCTTGAATAAAGCCACACAAAAATATTGTAAACAGTAAAGACACGAGACATTTGTTCTGTCTGAAATAGCTTCGGTTTCTGAGCTGGAAGTTGGAATTGCTTGCCAGCACTCCTTTCAGGAGTTATGTACCACCAGGGTACATGACTGAGAGGCATCCACTTAGAAGCAGGGTATAAAAGGTTGATAAATCACAGAAAAGACATACTTTTATGTGGAAAAAATGCATTCAGCATTTTTTTTTTCCTGAGTAAAGTATGCAGAAAACCTGCTTAAATGGGGCATATAATTTTTAATGAATCAGACCCTTTCTCCTAGGAAATGAAGCAAGTATGATAAATATGGTGGAACCTGGTGAATATCTAGGGTCTAGTAATCATATCCTACTTGAAATCCACCTGGGGGGTTATATGAAAGGTAGTAGCTCAAAAGGACTAGGCTTTAGACTAGCAGACTTTGAGGAATGTGGGATAAATTGCAGAAATTTGATGGTAATCAGTTAACGAAAAAAGGTGTCACAGAAAATAGGGAGGTACTAGAAGAACAATTAGAAAGACGTGAGGCACATTAGTTTCAGTAAAACAAGAGCTCAGTTGCTTAAAAAAATAATTTTTGAGGAATCCGGGCCTTACTTTGCTGGGAATGCCTGCCCTGCAGTAAAACTTCCCTTACCTGACTTCCTTTACTTGACCCAAAATGTTTGTGTTTGCCGGATACCAGCAACACATGTTTTAAAAATCCTCGGGAGAGGGAAGTCTCCCATTTCAGACCCAGAACCCATCCTCTGTGGGGAGTCGCCAGCTCTGGGGGCATCCAGCCTCTTTCAGAGACACGGGGCAGCGCTGTGGGCATCCTTTCCGGCGGCGATGGAAGGGGAAAGGCGGGCGGTCTCGGGACTTGACTGGAAGAATTAAAAAGACACAGCTGTGAAAAGGAAAAACCGAGCCCGTTGTTTTCAGTGCAGCACTGGGGAAACCGTGAGGTAAAAATCCCACTTTTTCTGTCCGGACAGTAAATATGTTATGCCAAAAAGTTGGCAGCCGGCCAGTCAGATCTCGGGGTGATGTGACGACTGAGCGTATCGGACCGTGCGGACTGCGTTGTGCAACGAACAGGCAGTGGAGAGCTGATCAGGGAAGTGGTGTTTCTGGAACTGCTGGCACCAGAAGGTAACACCGGGAGAAGTGCTGCTGCTCTTTTTGTGAGCTCGTGTGGACAGTGCACTGGAAGAGGAGGTGGCTGCTGGAGGGATTTGATCTAAAATTAACGAGTAGTAAATTTAGAGACAGGCTCTGGGATTCCGGACTTGGAGGTTGGTTTTGAATTTCCTACATTTGTGGAACGCGCTGGCCGTGAGCTGTACGTGTGACAGGAAATATGTAAATGTAGAAATTCAGCTTATCTGCAAACTGAGCAGCACGTGTGCTTTGATTCCAGTACTCAGATGCACAAAAGTTCCTCAACAGTTGTGGTCGGTTGAGTACGAAGAAGAGGCTTTTCTACGTTTTGGTCTGAGTCACATGTAGAGTTTTCTCAAAAATAATGTATTAAAACATCATGGTTCCTTGAGAGAGCTTCTGACAGGTATTGGGACTTTGTAGGGCTGTTAATATACAGGAATGCTTTTCTTGATCTAAAGTTCTTTTTCGTTTTGGAACACGACAAAATTGAGATGGTTTTGTTAGTGTTTTCTCTTTGGAGATGGCCTCAGAGGTTGGATAGGTGTGGCAGCTTAAAGCATCAGCAGATGAAGAAATTTGGATCTTCACAACTGGCATTTCTGGAATTGTACATGGAGTTGTGGCTGCTGCGTTCCTTGTACGGAGCTCGTGGTCCGGACCAGACAGACGTTTTCTGCAAAACGTGCCGATTGGCAAAGATAAGTCAAAGCAGCGTATAGCATTTGCATGCCTCTGGTGGAGATAATGAGGCCAGTAAAATAATTCATTACTTTTAATAATACACTATAAAGGGCAACTACAGAAAAATACAGGTTTTCAGGCAGAATGAAATACTGAGTTTAGGGGAACTAGAAGGGAAATTAAATAATGCCCATCAGTATTGATTGATCAGGGTTGCATTTTTGTTTGATCAGGCCGGCAACTGCCACAGACATTAGGAATTGTTTGTTTGGGATATTGGAATCCCTATAACTTTTTAAGTAGGGAAAACCCACCCAACTAAGCAACCTCCCCTGAAAAATCAACCCCATGGCAATCCAACACTCTTAAGTCCTTTTTAATGTTTTAGAATACATTGGAGTTCAGAAGGTAATTAAAAAGGGTTGCAGCTGGGAAGCCAAACCCCAAGCCCAAAGGGTGCACATAAAATTTCTAGTGACAGGAGGAGGTGCTGTGTCACCCTTATATTCTCTCCACCTTTTGAATCATGGGGTGGCAGTCATCGACGTGGACTGTGCAAATGTATCTGGAAGCAGATTAGTGTTCACATTACCTCTGAGTTTGCCCGTCTTCAGATGGACATATCATCAGCTGCAAGCCATGGCAGGTAAAATAAATCTGGGTTTTGTTGGTCCTGCCTTTATTTTATACAGGAGCACAGAAAGCCACGCGAAAGACCCTTCCTTCGGTGCTGCTGATCTTCAGTGGGAAAACTTAAACTGGAAGCTATCGGGGAAAATATGTTCACAGGGTTTCTGCAAATTCCTTGTCTGCTTTGCCTTCCCGTGTCTGACAGAAGGAATCAACATGCGCCACAGCTGACCCCAGTGGGATAGCGGTGGGTTTTATTGCTCGTTATGCCATAATTGACAGGACTACGGTGCTTAAAGGATTTGTGATAAGAGGATATTCCTTCTGGGTGAATTAAACCAGTTACTTGAGAAGAAAGGTAGCGGAAGAAATTCAGTGGAAACCTCGAGGTTGTTTAGTGTATTGCTTGTAAAGGCTGAAGGTTTTGAGCTTCCCAGTACAGATACCAAGCTTGAGGGCTAGGGAAGCTGGGGTCCTTCCTTATCACAGTCCCTACAGCATGCTGGGAAATCTGTGTCATGCAGCACTTTGGAGTTTGGGGGTGTTTTAGCTGCCTTTTAGAAGCTCTCTTGTTGCCTAAAACTGTCGTTATCATTAGAACTGTCAGGTGGAAGGATGCGACAGGTTGAGTTTGGAGAGACCCTGCCGCCAGAAATCCACATGGGATCGATCTGCCCGTCTCTAATGAAGTAAACGGGGCTACCTGAATTTAACCAGTGGGAAACCTGGTTCTTGGGTTGTGTTGCCAGTTCTTTCCAAAAAGATGACCTGCGGCTTCTGGAACTGGGATGTGAGCTGTGGATCAGCCATAAGGTTTTGTCCTTGTAAAAACACACTGATACGTAGTGTTGTTTACACCCATATGCAAGGATCAACTTGAATCCTTGAAAAAAGCCCAAATGTGCTGGGAATGCTTGGAATGAAAGCGTGTGTGATGATCTATCTGCAAAACAGCTGGAGAGCTCTGTTCTCGGGGCTGCCTACAGCATGAGTCCTTGTGGTGTACTGTTGCCCTCTCTGGTGATGTGGGTGCAGGGGATCACTCTTCATCACCATAATTCCAAAATTAAGAACCCCCTTGCATTTCAAAGATTTTGTCTCACTTGTACTTCTCCCGTGCAAATGATAACAGTTGGGCAGTTCTCCTTTGGTATGTGTGTGGCATGGGAGGCATACGAGATGCTTTCTTAGGCTGTTCATTGTAACTGACTGCTTTTCATTGGCAGGATGATTGCGTTTTCTCTAGCCACTTACAAGGAGTGTTTTCTAATATTGGCCTCACACTTTGATCATTTGCCACTTACAGTTTTATCTTAGCATGTGTTTATTGCGTTTCTCTTTGTTTTTAAAAATCCTATAGCCTACAGAAACTTTTTGGATTTTATAGCTTCTTTATGATTATTTCTTTTCTAAGATTAAATGCTTTAATTGGAGTTTGAAAATGCGAAGATACTTTTACCTGTCTTTCTGAGATTCTGGCATGTTTGGGGGCAGGGCTGGAGGGAAAGGATAGTGTGTAATTTTGAATTTTAATTCATCTCTTATGGTTCTTCAGTAAAGGGTTTCACTGCGTAACGGCTATTGACGAAGTCAGTTTTAAAGCGGTGTTCATGAGGGCTGGCCATATCCGATTCAGGTGGGGCTCAAGGCCTTGGGAATTTGTTAGGTTCAGGACATATGTATGTGACAGGTCCTTTAATTATGCTCATCTCTTACTCACAGTCAGCATCTATTTCAAACTTTTCTTTAAAATCCTTGTGATGTCATTAATCTTGAAGTGACGATGTGCTTACATCTGATGAGGTGGCTAGACTGCCTGGAGACTAGCTCCCTACGTTCATTCAGAAGAAATTTAGAGATGTTTCAGGCATAACTCTTAAGCCTGAACTGTTTCGAATTTCATGGTTTTACATGAACTTGGACCTGATTTACTGATTGAAGAGGCAGCGGTTTGCAGCGAATGCAGGCTGGAAAAGGAGTGGCATTAGAATGCAATGAAGTTATGTGGCAAGCTGCTGCGGGCGAATACACAGGACAGCACTAAGTGTCAAGGGTTTTAACTTTTGAAGATTAAGCTGTGGTGAAAGTGCTGAAAAGTGGAAAAAAAGTAATGCAGATTTGATCTTCTGTGATGAAGATTTAATGAGGATTTCGCCTTGGCTGCTGCATTAAATCAGGTTCTGTATGGTGAAGTTTCCATCCTTTTGGAGAATTGTGAAATTCTTTTGATTATAGAGGAAAAGCTGAAAGTTTGTTTTGGGGACTTAATTTCATGTTTTGAAGAATGAGTATGAAAAAGTAGCTGGAATATTAAGTTAAACCAGGAGTGTTTTTTTTTTTCTCTCATGCAAGTTTAGGGTGACTGGCACTCGATCACAATTCTTTCTTCCGGTGAGCAGCTCTCCGCCTCACCCCAACAGGAGGATGCATGGCTAAAACTATCGGTGACGTTAGCATTGTACTAAGAGTGCCACATTTTTAGGGTGGGTGAGAGCTGTCATCCGTTGTCCTTTTCTTGTGAGCGATCCTACTGAGATCTGTTCATTCGAGGGAACGGTCACTGCAGTCCTTCATGCACCACCCTCTTCCTTCCAGGGCTTCATGCCACGCTGTCCCAGAATCCTGGGCAAAGCGAGGGCCTTTGGAGAAGAGCTGAAGCCTCCACAGCACTGCTCTTGAAAGTCGTGTTGGTCTCTGCTGCTCTGGGTAGGGTGTTTCATCCGCGGTGCTCTCTACGTGGGCACCTGCTCCTCCTTCAGCCCCTCCACAACATGCCTCCTGCGGCCATGTGCTCCAAATGACGCATTCCAAGATGTGCCTGTGTCCGGGATGACGTCGTTCGTTGTGGATGTACAGCTTATTGGGTGAGAAGTGCAGGACAGTGATAGCAGTAATGAGTTCGGAGCACTTTCTAGGGGGAAAACGATGCTTGTCTGAGCACCAGGAGCGAGTCCCACAGGCACGATGTGCCCCAGAAGGAAAAGTCTTTGCTTGTTTTTAGTAACAGTCTGGTTTTTGTTTGCAGACCGACTCTTCCTTAGGCCATGCCAGGTTCTCCCCGGGTTAGTCAAATTCAGTATTTTTGCCTTTGTGCCCATGCTCAACAGCATGTTGACGTCTAAAGGCGAAGTGAGCCCCGCGGTACCCACTGCCGCTGGGCTGGGGATGGGCCGGGCCGGTGCTGCCCCCGGTGCCCTCTGCCGGCAGCGGGGCTGGGCGGGGTCCCGGGGGAAGGCAGATGCCAGCTGGTCCAGGTGGTCGGTAGGTCCCATTCCATGGGCATCTGCCCGGTTGATTCCTACTGGAGTACTGGCTCTGCGGGGAGCGTTGGGGAGGCTCTGGCCTGTTGCCAGACTCCGCTGACATGGACGGGATGGGGCAGATTGACTTCAGCCTCTGCTTTGGGAGAAACTTCTTTTTTTTAAAGTCTAATGGTAAAGAAAAAAAAATAGTGCACTTAAAAACTGCAGGTTTTGAACATGATTTCTGTTAAGAGACAGCCATGCCGAACCCCAGCGTGCCAAGGGTTTTGTGCCCTACTTTGTAAGCACATGAGGTTTTTGGGTTTACCCGTTGGGTGCCCGCTGGGTTGGTGGGTGTCCCTGTGCCCTGTGCCCAGGGTCTGGTGGGCTGGAGGGTGCTGCCCGTGCTGCCCTCTGCCCCGGGGGGCAGCTGGGCTGCAGAGTGGGGGTGGATGCTGAGCAGTGGGGACGTGCAGCGGGAAGGAGGGCACCACCTTACCTCTGCCGTTCCCAGTTGCCTCTACTTTTCTTATCTGTGCTTGTTGAGCCCATGTGTGAAACACGGGTGGCCGAGGCTGATGAAATCACACGGTATGGGCACGCAGGCACAAGATTCTGTGCAGCTCATTTATCTTTTCTTTTTTTTTTTTCAATTTGAAGCTAAGGGTAGGTCTGAGAATACAGAAAAATGTCGATGTGTTGTTTTATTCAGAAACACTATGTGACGTAGTGATTATGCTCTATAACAATCCATACGCTGTGTCTCCCTCGGCTTTGTACTCTGCTGCGGGATCGGATGTGATGCCCACTGCCTGGTTTTTATGTACCAGTAATATCAGGCCATTTTTATAAACAACTGTGATGCAGCCAAGCGAGTCCTATTAGGTTGTTTGTTTTGATCTTGCTGGTTTCTGGAATACAGCAGTGGGGCTGCAGAACAACCCTACGTTGTCTACACTCAACAGATCTATATCCGTGCGTAGAGGCATTTCATTATTATTTATGAGAATGTTTTAAAAATACATTTAGGTAGAGCAGATAAGTGCTTTATATATGATACTTTGGGCTACTTAAGGTATGTATTTTTTTATAGTGTAGTGTAAAAAAAACCCACAGTAACAACAAACATAGAAAAACCTAATTAGCTGAGGATGAGAAATGGAGTAAAAAAATTACCTTCAGTTTTCTAAAGCTGGTTTGCTGAAGTCTGAGCAAGCATCTTCTCTCTGTCTGGGTGGACTGTGGTGTTTCCTGATGCCTGTTGTTTCCATAGGCAGATGAAATCCTTCACTGCTCAAGCCTAGCGTGTACGCTAGGTGAAGTTGAAACTGGGTTATTCGCTGTACTTAGCTCGTCTTCCCTGGTCGCGTAAGACAGAGCGCTGTTACAGCTCAGCTGCGGAAACGTCTGTTCACTAGCAGCACTTCACCAGTTCTTCTGAAGCCCTTATTTCAAGGGTTTGGGGCTCAGGATCATTCTGATGAATTGCTTGTGTGATTTGCATATTTTAGTTCACCGTCTCATGATGCTGTCGGTTAATGCTGCTGCAGTTTGGGTCACTGTGCACCACCGAGGCAGAGGCAGTAAATCGGGATTTTTGACTGGTGAAGGTATTCCAGTGGGGCGGTGAGAAGATCTGACCTTTACTCAACCGTACAGAAATGGGGGCCTCTGTTTTTAAGGTTTTGTCCAAAAGTTTCTCAACACAGTAAATTGCATGGAAATTAATTTATTTTCAGAAGAAGAAATGAGGGAAGTGGTTCTGGCATTTAATTTTTCAGTTTGAGGAATCTATTGTTTAAACCCAATACTTTGAGCTCCTTTTGCTGCTCAGAGTGGATGCAGTAAAATTACACTCAGTGGATTTTCAGTATCAATTGCCATGGGTGGCAGAAGGGTGAAAAGTTGTTCGGGACATGGGTCAGAAGATGGATAACTGGATAAGGGTTCACTTTTGTCGCTCTGAGTCCGATGGCCAGGAATGAGTTGACGTAGCTGAATGAAGCAGATGTTTATAAACATCTCTGTCTTCTGTTCTTTTGAAAGTATTTACCATTTTGTGAAAAGTTGTTCGGGACATGGGTCAGAAGATGGATAACTGGATAAGGGTTCACTTTTGTCGCTCTGAGTCCGATGGCCAGGAATGAGTTGACGTAGCTGAATGAAGCAGATGTTTATAAACATCTGTCTTCTGTTCTTTTGAAAGTACCATTTTTATTCCTTTTCCAGGAACTCCCATGCTAACTTGCTCACAAGAAAAGCATGTTGAGAACACGTGTGTTTCCATGCGTGTTAGTAGTGGAAATGCCACGTATCCACAAGCTGCTTGGGCTGGGAATCGTTTCATGCCGGTGCAGGTACTGCTGTGGCTCTGCCTGGGAAGTGCTGATGGTCTTGGTCTCACACGGATGAGATGGTAAAGGTTGCTCCTGGACGACGTCCCAGGCTCGTGGAGCAACTGCCAAAGAGGTCTCTGATGCTCTGTCCTCTCTTCTGAAGTCCCTTCACAGCTGGTTTCTCCCAACAAACACCTATGTTACAAAGCTCACACTTCAGAGCTGATGCTAAATTGTTCATAATGGAGAAAAGGATGTGTGTCATTTTTCATGTGTGTAGCTAATTCACCCAGATTCACATTTTGCTGTAATTAAATGTTTTGTATATCAGGTATAATTAATATTCTAGGACATCCTAAAGACAGTGCTTAAATACCTAAATTTTGTTAATGGGTTCAGTATACGAGCCTGTTTTGTAAGCACAGGACCACATAATTGCTCAGGGATTACCCTAGATCTTTCATTAGTGATCTACCGCACCACCCAGGCTAAACCAACCTATTTATCTGGAGGGCAATTGATTATAAACACAGATTTAACTAACAAATCAATCATAATAGCCGAGATTATACTGACAATCCTCCTTTAGTGGATTTTTATCAATTAGTACCTGAAATGTCACTTACTAATGTCTTCTATACCTTTGTTGACTCTTGATAAAAATTTGGGTAGGAGGCTGTTGTGTTTTAAAAAACTGCGGAAATGCCGTATTTTGGGGGCATCCTGTAATTTTAGGAATTCTTTATTAATCTGATTTACTATTATTCCTTTGTTTCAAAACCAAGTATGTAAATTAAGATCACGGGTCTGTTCTGTAACCACAGATATAATTGTCTGTAATGAGCTTGTGGTTTAGGGCTTGACTCAGCACTTCATTCTCCTGTAGGATATAATCCCAAATCCATTCATGGGAGCGGAAAAAGAAATCTCCGTGGACTTCAGCAGGCTTGGGTCATTACAATCAGCTTTACTGTCCATGCAAGGAAAAAGGCAGAAGTCAGGGTCAGACCTTCTCAAGAACTTCTGGCTCTCTCTGGATGTCTAGGGAATATTTGTGTTCCAGAGTGAAACTCAGTGTTCTGTGTGTTGTTAGTAAAATGAAGGAAGGTTAAGATTTACAGGGCCAGGTTCTCATACTGTGACTTCCTCTTGGCATCACTGTCTGTTAGCAGTCTCCTGTAAAATCAGGGGAACCTCTTGGCATGTGAGGGGGACGTAATGCCAAATACAGGGGATCAGAGTCCAGCCCAGCGCATCCCGTTGGGTGGATGCAGTATCACCTGGTAGTGGTTGAGGGTTCCTGCCCTACGAACACCAAGGAATGATCAAACCCTTCACGCTCATGGCCTCTCCATCATCCCAGAGAGTCTTTTTTTTTCTTTTTCCCTTGGGCTGCTGCCTTGTAACTGTGAGCAACAGGGCACATCCACCCATATGAAACCTTTGGTGAGAGCCCTGCCTATCGATGTCCCTATGGCTCCCCGAGCACACGTGGAGGGGCTGGGTGGAAGATCCGTACGGGCAGGTGGTGGCCCAGGGGGGGTGAGCAGCAGCCGGTTTGCACGAGCGCGTTGAGGAATGGGAAGAGAGACTTCAGTTCGCAGGCGCTGGTACGTCTCTTGATTCTTGTTTTTGTATAACAACGTGCGCGCCGCATCGTGCAACTGTTAAATGCGTGCTAGCCCGCAACCACGTTATAGAACACTCCTTCCCTACCTGTGACTTAATCGATACCATTCTTGAAATGAAGCAATTTCATACATGTTACATGCAGAAGGACTCTGCCAGCGCACTCCACGTTGTGTTATTGAACCTCTGCCCGTGTGCTGCATTACTCTGGGTAAGCGAGTGCCCCATGACTGATTCATACTGCTCCTAATGGGTTATGTTTTCCTTCCAACAGCTTTTGTGTGGCTTCGTAGATCACCCTGCCCCGCAGCATTAGTGACTCCTTGGGAAATAGGACCAGAATTACATACAGGGCTACCACTGGGAAGCAAAGGAGCAAGAAAGTGTACATCAGCTTGGTGTCCAAGCCATCTGATGTTTTTAGGGATAAAATAATTGCTCTACGCTTTTGAGCATACCTTTAAAGTATACCACCTTGCTCAAAGGTTTCCTGACTCGGCCAGTGTGACTGGCTTGCAGTGGGGTTTTACTGACGCAGAGCTGTGCTGCACCTACCTTGGCCAGGGGACGGCACTGAAGGATCCAAAACTTTAAAGGGCTTGCCTTCAGTTCTCTTCTCTGTCCAGCCCAAAATTTGAAGTCTTCTACTTTTTGGGACCACAGATATCTTCTATCATGTTAGGCTCAGAGGTCAGGATGGCCTTTGCCTGTGACTGATCTTTACAGTATTAGCGCTCTGAAGTAAGCGATAAGCAGCAGAATTGTTAACATGCTTGAAAAATGCCAGCTAATCTTCCATCTTCCGAATGTACACCCTTTGCTGACTGGTTGGGTGGTTCCATCGAATCTCCTCAGGGGTCTGCCTGAGCGTGAGCAATAGCGTGTGCCGTAGGGAAGAGCGCAGAAGTGGGGAACAAGTCTTGGGTTGCGAATAGAAAGTGGATTCTTCAAGGGCTGTGCTTGTCCTCTCTTTCGTCCTTCTTTCCTTCCGCTTAACCAGTGCCCGCCCAACGGATGCTTTGTATGAACCTCCTTTTTGGCATGTGCCTTCAGCTGCTGTCCGAAGGGTTAGTGAGAAATGTAGATTATGTCAGGTTGGGGGCTGCTGGGGAATGGAAAAAGAGTTCCTATCCACTGCTCTTGTTCTGTGTTGTATCACCCCCTGCTTTCTCAAAATAGATACCAGTGCAGTGTCTGCGAGGTGTGTTTAGTAAATAGTGATACTCTCTGTACTACTGTTGTTCTCTACTCCCTGCTGTACCATCTGTCGTCAGTGCTTCAGGAACAAAATATGCTCTTATAAAGGTGAAATTAAGAATTTTGAATGTTTCTTTATTTATTTTTGTTTGCTCATCGGTATCACAGGTGGGTGAGTAATAAAGGCTTTGTTCGAGGTTTTTGTTTGATGGAGGCTAAATGAGCCTGGGAAGATGATAAAAGGTAGCTAAATATTTCAGAGGCAAGTTTCTTTTTCACAAATACTTGTCTGTAAGTTCTGGTAAATTCATCACATGGGCTGGATGATTCATGACTTGGGGATGTGCGCGCACCTTGAGATAATGTTAGTTAGATAGTTTTTATGGATATGTTGAGATTATTATGATCATCCTAGTAGCACATTTGATAAATGAACGTAATTACAAATACAATAGCAATTGATGTGATCACAGTGTTTACAAAGTGTGGTTCATTTTTTGTATTGATTGGAACTTTCAGAGAAGATGTGGAGGTATTCACTGAAATCTCGTAAAACAAAAAGCCATGGCTGCGGAGGAAGAGCCTGGTGGGATGCACCGGTCCCTTCGCAGGGAAGACACTGCAGGTAGTCTCTGCTCCACAACTTGTGCAGGCGTAGAGTGAAGGTGCATGTTGTGCTGTTTCCTTGCCATCTCCTTTTTAAGAGATTTTTGCCCACACTTAGTTTGTCTTTTTTCTTCCTGGAAGGCAAATAACAAAATGGGTCGAGTCTGCCTTACTGAAGACACCAGGCTTGCGCCTCCTCAGTTTAAGAGTGAAAAGGGCAGGGTGTGGGTTTTTTTTTTTTTAATGTCAAAGATTACTTATTTTAAAATAAGAATTAAAAAAAACAAGCCACAAAACAACCAAAACCCAACTGTTATGCTGTGTTTTAGTCGATGGTTATTAATTATTACATATAGTAGTATGTTTTGGAAAGCCCTTATTTTTTTTAGGTCAGTTAAGCTAGTTTAGGCTAGTTATCATAATGTAAGATATCTGCAATTATGGGATGCATTCAGGTATATACCACTGGAATATTGGCAGCTTTTTCCTGTTGGGGTGCATGTGCCTCATATAAACCAACACATGAAAAGGAAAGCTGTAGAGAAAAGACATCTAAGTTAGAATTGCTCAGAAGGAAGGAGATGATTCTGCATCAGCCCCAAGGGAAATATTGAGCTAGATCAGAGATCAGCTGTGAAATTGCACCTAGTGAGACTTACCCAGAGGGATCTACCTGAGTGGTCCTAAATGAAGGAGACAGACTGACTTTAAGAGTAGGGGTAGGTCTGTCCTAGCTCTGTGCATCCTCCTGCGATTAGAAGGGATTCCTCAGGATAAAATGCCAAGTTTTATGACTTTTCAAAAAAACTGTTATTCTTGCATATTCAGTGGTAGCCAATTCGTGATGCATTTGGTCTCCTTTCCAGTATTCACACGGCTGCTGGTGTATTTTTAACTTCCAGTTTTTGCAGTCATCTGATGACTTCTTCCCTTCACTCTGCCATCTTTAGAACCTGGTATAAACAAACAGACATGGCTTCACATCATGGCGGGTTTTTGGGAATAGCTCTTGGTCTCATTGTTTCTCCTCCCTGCTGTGACGTGTCCTTTGTTCTGGCACACCTCTCTGTTGGGAGTGAATCCAGCGATGTCAACCGGACAGTACGGGCTTGTAGACACTGAGAATAAGGAGATGTTCCATGTCTCTACCTATAGCAGATCATACCTTATGCCACGCGTAATACTCACTGGTTTTCATGTACTGAAAGGCAAAACCAAGTTAAAAACACATGCAGCATTAGTTTGCCATGCAGTCAAGTTAAATGAAGGATAGCGGGGAAAAGGATCTTCTCATACAGCCAGGTCTTTCCGTTTGGAGTTAGCTGATAAACAGAAACAGAAGTCTGTACAGGTCGGCGTTGTTCAGAGCAGCCAGCAATTCCTGGGGCCGGTGTTTCAGAGTGGTTGCTCAGTCTAACGTACGGAGACAGTATATTGGTGGCTATTGTACTCCTGCTATGATGCACGAAAGATACCACGTGTTTTTCGACAGAAAGCTAATGGCACAGCATTTTTGTTTCCATTGTAAGACAGTATATTGGTGGCTATTGTACTTCCTGCTATGATGCACGAAAGATGCCACGTGTTTTTCAACAGAAAGCTATTGGCACAGCATTTTTGTTTGCGTTGTTGTTCTTTTCAACATCTTCCAGTGGTGGGATTCCAGTGCAGGTCAGTTGTTTTTCCTTGCTGTCAACTGCTTTGGTTGTAAGACACAGTAGGGGAAGATTGTATGTTCAGCTGAAATGAGGGGTGAGCAGCGCACAGGTGACTATAGCCAGTTTTCTTCTGTGGGGTAGCAGTGGCGGCACTGTCACAAGCTGCAGCTGCTGTTGGTAGAGGAAGCCTTCAATTCTTTGGCTTCTCCCTGACTTCCCATCTCGAAGGAGGACACATGGAAGAACACCTCAGGATCTCAGCTGAGGCTTCCTGTGCTTTGTCAAACCAGAGAAGGTTCATCTTGTCAATGGTTGATCCTTAACTCGTCTTGGCTGAAATGTGATTTAGGAGTATTCAGTACCTTGCGTTAATTGCCTCTAAATGTGCAAAAGGCCTTACAGTGAAATTCTTTTAATTAAGTGACATAAAACATCCGGTATTCCAAGACTCGGTTGTAAATTGTTGTGGAATTCATTGTGAAATACTGCTCTGTGCTTGTGTTCTGACCGCGGACAGGGTTGGAGCTGCCGTCCTGGAAGAGGTTGGCAGTGGCAGTTGAGGTGTATCTTACTCAGCCCGAGGCAGGAAAAACTGGATGAGGCAGTTCTTGGTTTGCTTGTTCTTTTTCCCCTTCCTCTGTTTGCAGAATTCTTGGCTTTGGCAGCTTCATGAGCTGGACAATCAGGGAATTGCACTAGATTCAGCTTTTCTTAGTATTTCCCTTGATTTTCTGGTTGTCCTGGATATTTTTTCCTTTTAGAGAGGGGGTAACACTTGGGGAACTTCAGCAGGCGATAAAGGAAACATGCCTTGCCTGTTCGGCACCGAAGCGTGGCTGCCAGCAGTGGCGAGGTGACGCCGAGGCGCGGTTTGCAAGCAGCTTACCTGTTGTACGGTTGTGCTTCTCCTGCCAAGCTTCCCCTGCCCTGTTAAATAAGATTTATCCCTCTGACAAAGGTGGCGTACAAGTGTTAGTGCAGGAAGGAGAAAAACCTTACTTCCCGTAAGCTTGACTTTTCCTTTTATCCCCTTTCGATGCAATCAGCTCCTCGCAAACCGCTCCCCTCCGCACATGTAAATGCGATTAAAGCCCTCTTGGTTCCTTGCCCGCTCCTCTGCCACGAATCCGATCGCTGTTATTATTTCTGCCTGTGTCACTTTTATTTTCTCTTACCTTTTCCCCCTCGGTTTTATGTAAATAATGTTTGGATAATGGAGTGAAATGGTTTCCATGGTGCTGAACAAATACAGGTCACTGTGCGGGACTCCTCGGCACCTGAAATAAAGGTGAACATGTATATGATTTTTAATTATTGGGTTTCTCACAACTAAGAAATAAGTTTTGTGTGTCTTGTGGTATCATTTTGCTGATGGGAAAAATTAGTTCATTATGAATTCTGCAAAAATAGTTTTCCCTTTCAAATGGTAATTTTTTCACTGTATTCATACTTTTTTTTTTTTTTAAATGACACTGTCATGCATTACACCATCTGATTAAAAAATCTGCTGGAATAATATTTGCACTGAACATCTGTCATTGGCAGCTGTAAATACGTTCTGTATGTAGCGACAAGGAAATCAAGTTAAGAGCCCCTTGCAGTGAGCAGAACTTTTACTGAAGGTTAAGAGTCTGAATGCTGGTTCCCATGCATTTCCTTCAGATATAGATGTCCTGAAATAGGTTAAACATATGGATCATTAATTTTGAAACCAAACTGAAGTTAGAGGGACTATTTTTAAAATGCTCCATAACAGTTGCTGTCATGGAGAAAAGTTGCAAATGCAACTTTTGCAGGAAAAAGAAGGTTGGATTGCAGGGGCTTAGCGCTCTTCTCGGAGCCAGGCTGGGGAGCACCGTGGGCTGGAGCCCGCGCCTGCAGCCTGGGG
>NW_010274193.1:0-17165 GCF_000690775.1 Eurypyga helias | reverse complement strand
TTTCCTTTCCTCCTCCACAGGAGGAGCACTGTGTGCCTGTATCTGCATCGTGAATACTCCTTTGTGGTAATGGTGAGATAAAACACGAGAGCAGAGTTCTGTATAACGGAAGCGGTGACTGTAGTAGCTGTGGGGAGGAGCAGACTTGAGTATCAGCAAAGGCGAAAGGTTTTGAGTGAAGGTGCCTGGCAGCAGGGGGAATGAATATGGAACATCTGACTCGTATCCCTGCCTCCTACTGACCTGAACAAATGACCAGAGGAATCTCCTTTTCTGTGGCTTGTCAGTGTTCATGATGAGCTACTTTTTCAAAGCCTGATATTTGAAAAGGCTAATTGGAGAGTAGGTATGAGCTGCAGCCAAATTTCCTGGAGTCCTGCTGTTAGGGCTCATGTTATCCTGTGAAGAGTATACCCAAAGTGTAGCCTGTTTTTGAGGAAGCTTTCTGGAGGCTATATTCACTCAAGCTTATCTTGGTGACCCCACTCTAGATCTTGCAAAACTTTTAAAAAAAACTGCCGTTGGTCTGGCTGATGGATTTAGAAAGTAAGCAAATCTCTGGGTTGTTAATCTGTAGTTCAGAAGGACTCTTTGTTCTGAGTTGAATTTTTTTCTTCTTTTCCTTATTAATGTAGTGCTAGAGCTGGAAACTGTTCCCTCAGAGGAAGTGTGTGGACTATCTGGCAATGTGTTCCACAAAAACACGTTCATCAGGCAGTGCTATTCAGAGGTAAAGGCTCATGTCCTTAGGGTTTTGCCCTTCCAGAGACGCCTCATTCTACAAGAACCTTTTCCAATCAGAAGGAAGTTAGACTTGGGGAAAGCCTTGAAGAACATGATGTTGAAAACACAACTCCCACCATTTCTCAACAAAATGAGAACGTGGGAGAACTGGAGCTGGTGTTGAGGCAGGTAGATACTGCAGATGACCTACTGCATTCAGAGAGTGTGCCTGACCTGAGGAAAGTTGCGTATGCTATGTGTATGTATCCAACCTGGCTATAAAGCAGTTCTGTCTGTATTTTGGTAGTACATGGCGGTGTTGATTGGACTTGTTACACACTGAGCTCTGAGCTAATTCTAACGTGGGCATTTTAAATGCCATTCTTGTCACTGAGACTCCTTCCAGGTAGTCTCTGACGTGTTCTTACTGAATAAACACCTGATGCAATGCCCCGTGATCCTCCCACAAAGCCACATTCTTTGTCACAAGGCTGACCTTTTTTTAAGCCTGGTACCTTCTAAACTTCATCCATGGAGGGTCTGCAAGTATCAGCCACTAAGAATGAAATGTATGCTTTAGTCTTCATGAGAGTAGTTTATGAATTTTAACTAGAAAATATCAAGTGATGATTATTTTTGGCCCACATTCATCACTGTAAAGTTAGAGTTATGTCTGGGATGTCATGGAAGCAGGAATTTGTGTGGGTGTGTGTATTCAATGTCATGGTGTATGATGTTTTGTACAGTAGTCATCTCAGTCCTGGGAGAGTTACAGTATGAGTCAGTGAAGAGTAGGGTAAGTACATCATAACCTCATGCTGTTGAAGCCACTTAAATACAAGTCTTAACAGGCCAAAGACATTCTCAAAGATCTTTTGGGTTCTTATGTCGTGCATAAACCAGATCAGTGTAGCATCAAGTATCTAGCCAGACACTTTTCTTCCTATGCAGGTTATGAGATGGCAATTTCCATATGGAATGTTTGTCAGGCTTCCAAGTAAGGCAAGTTTTACTTACACCGGGTTAGGACTTGATAGAAGATCCATGAAATTGTGGGTTTTTTTAAGTTGTTCCTCTTTTTTTACCTGAGTATTTCTTCAAAAACTCTACATTAAAAAAGATAATACCTCAAAGTTTAAACTCTTCAGCCCCTCATTTCATTATACCATTTTTGAGTAATACAGAATTGTGAGAGAAGAGAGGGAAGCATTTTCAGTCTTATACTTCATAAGCTAAACTGCCTGAATAGTCTTCATATTTCCAAAGGGGCAGTTTACCGTGTCCTGAGGGATTTTGCATTGTAGCTAGTAAAACTTCACATGCACATTGTAACGAGTCATGAAAAAAAATCTTCAGAAATCAAGAGCAATGTAAGGCATCACTTCAATAAAATTTCTGCATCTTCACTCTAATATGTTTTTAAAGCTGAAAGAGTTTTTAGAAGTGCTAGTGATTGAACAGGGAAGTTTGCTGAAGCACTCACTTGTGAGAACCAGAGCTGCATGCCTAGCTATAAAACAGGCACACCAATTGCAAGAAAGGCAGCCTCAGTTGTCCATCACACTGCTCCAAATTATGTATAGAAAGAATTCTTCATTACATTGTCACGTCTGTAGCATTTATTCCTATGCCTAGCTATAAAACAGGCACACCGGTTGCAAGAAAGGCAGCCTTACCTGTCCATCACACTTCTTCAAATTATGTAGAGAAAAGAATTCTCCATTACATTGTCACATCTGTAGCATTTATTCTCGGTGCAGTTTGTGAAAAGTCACTGAAAAAACACTATTAATAATTTGAGACACATAATAGCTACTGTTGCTTAAAAATGAACTAATGCTGTGTTGAGGATGTGTTTCAGGATATGGTGTGGGAAGGGAAACACAGGAGATGTAATTTCAGAGAAGTGGAATAAATAGCACTTCCCCATGCCAAGGAATGGTCTTTTTTTTTTTTTTTTTTTTATGTTTTAGTTGCTAATTAAACTAAACCATGAGGAGGGTCAAATTAAATACTTACATTTTCTGGAAAGCAAGATGTATGGCAAGAGGTACAGCTGGGAGTGAGTTCAGGTCCAGCCCAGTCATAGGCATTGTCTTTTAAACGGCCATGCTTGAATTATCTTGAGTGAATGCTCTAGTGAGCATTAAAGATCTCTGAACAAGGGAAGCTTCTGAGCCATCCGGTGGGGTGTTTCCACGAGGAAACTCACCTGGCACCCTGAGTAAACTTCTCCTGGGAGATGAAGGAGCAACAGATGAGGATGGACAGAGCTGTCCACTTCCTTGGAGCTCTGGAGAGCTGTGTACTGAAGGGTAGGTGTCCGTTTCATCTAATGGAGCACCATGAGTGTGCTTTTGTGTCTGGTGTATGTGTTGGGGGAATACTTAAATACAGACAGCAAGCTCTCACTTTTTCAAGTGCTGGTATTAGAACAAAGGAGCCTCGGTAGCAATCGGCTTCTCTCTGCTGTCACCATCTACTTTAGTCTCTTAGCTGTTGGCAGAAGAGATCTTTCACATTTTCTCTGTTTATGCATTGCTTTTTTCTAGCTTGGGAAGAGAAGGAACACCTGACCCTGCAAGGGCTGCTCTGCCTGGAGGTGCAGAGGGAAATTATAAATGAGGATGGTGTTTCATGGTGTCTTCCATAGGTGTTTTATTGGCCAGCATGGAGGCAGTGCTCTTGGCTGTCCTGGGTGTGAGGTACTGAGAATGTCCTGCTAAATCGTGAGTTTGCTGGCCCCCCAAGGGAAAGCACTAAAAGTCACATAAATCACTGATTTTCCCTGCAGCCCTCCTAGAGGATTTGGGAAAAAAAAGCCCACCTTTCTAACTCAGATGCTTGGAATTAACAGTAGTGAGGACTGCTTAGTCCTTCCAGGATAGCTCTTGAGGGATGAATTAATTTCTTGCACGATGAGCTGTTTACGTAGTTTAGAAAATAATTATGCTTTTGAGCAGTTCCTCTTAATGTTTGTCACGTTTCCCCAGCCTCAGGCTTTGTTTTAAACTGGTGTCAACAGAGGTTATTTGTACCACTTGAGCATTAGGTGCTGCTGAGCAACCTTAACGTGGCTGTCCTGTGTATGCACACCTCATGAAGGGCTTGTTCATGGTATATTTGCAGGTTTTTTTGCTATGCCAGGAGGTGGTTTGGGTATGTGTATTAGGAACTTTGCAGAAGATGCTGTAATTCAGGAGCTGGTCATCTTAAACAGGCTGTGTGTGCTCTGTTAAGGCTTGAGAAGCCTATATGTTCTTAATACAATCTCTAATATTTTTGGGAAGGGTGAACTGCATGTGGGTCAAGGTATGGAATGTAAAGATCCTGACCAGAGATCACTGTACGTTGTGGAGTTAGTTGTCCACATAACACTTAACCTGAGCAGGCGCTGGCCTGTGCTGTGTGTTGCACAAAGAGGCCTTCACTTGGTAGCAGTGGTTATTGTCTCCTGCATGGCTTTGCTTCTGTCTAAAAATACAGCAAGAAGTTCTTCTGTGAACATCCTTTATGAATAGAGTTGTTTTCTTGACAGAAAATTACAAACTAGCTCAAATGACCAAAATGGAAGAATCTCTCCTGTTGACGGGGTCTGTGCAGTGTGCTGCGTGTGTATTGAATCATAGAATCACAGAATGGGTTGGGTTGGAAGGGACCTTAAAGCCCATCTAGTTCCAACCTCCCTGCCATGGGCAGGGACCCCCTCCACTAGACCAGGTTGCTCCAAGCCTCATCCAGCCTGGCCTTGGACACTTCCAGGGATGGGGCATCCACAGCTTCTCTGGGCAACCTGTGCCAGTGCCTCACCACCCTCTCCAGGAAGAACTTCTTCCTGAAGGAGGCCTGTTCGAAGCTACAGCACCCAGGGTTCCCACCATCTCAAGGGAGGTAAGTTTATCTATAATACCCTCTCCTTATGGTGTTATCTCTGGTAAATAACACTTTAAATGATAGTTTACGGAGCCTGCGTGCCTGTTACTGGCTTGTAATAGACTAGCACCTCCTGGTGCAACATACAGCCTGTTTACACCCTTGGTAAGTGAACCACATCTAGAGTCTTTTTTCAGTATGGAATTAGGAGTCTACAGTTTGACTTCTATAGTTTTAACTTGGGATCATACGTGAAGCCTATTTGCGGTACCCTCCACAATGTATCAAAATAGATCGGCTTCATCCTGTTGTCGTGCAAAGAGCTTTTATTCTGTGGAATCCAGGGTGTCTCCATTTATCAGAAAGATTAAGTTATTAATGTAATAGAAAATCCCTTATATCCATTGTTTGCGTTGCAGTAGTCCTCTAACATCCACTAAAATTTTTCTTGAGGCAGAGATTATTCCTCAAAATTGTTTGGAGCGGGACAACTATCAGAACAAAAGCTGTCATGAGATGATGTGCAGTTGAGTATGCACAAGGAGACTATAACCTTTGTTCAGAAGTTTCCAGGCCTCTCTGCAGATAAAAATATATTGGGTTTAGACCATTTGTACCATCTTGCAGGTTGAGCCTTATTAGAAAACCCCATCGAGTACTGTAAGCTCATCTCACACGTTGTATTAGTATTTACTAAGGTTGAGCTTGCCAGCTGTGGTACCTGCAGACAGTGAGCTCTGCAACTTTGCAGAAGCATTTACAAGATTTCATAGATTTAAAATTAGGTTTTGGAAGGACTTGCTTAATGACAGTGTTTTAACAAATATTAGTGTCAAACCGTAAGAAAGATACTTTGAGACGGAAAGGTCAAAGTAGCAGTACTCAGTTACAGGTTCTTATCCTTTGAGATGGTTACTTGCTGAACTGTTTATTCAGGTGTTAGCATGAGTCTCTCTAACTACTGAGATTAAGGAGAAAAGTATTTGTGTTCTTAAATACACAGATAGAAGAAAATGAGCTGAGGATATGAATGGGTCTCAGAAACAAAAGCCTTTGCACCCACAAGGCAGAGAAAGAAAACGACAGCATGCAAACCTAAAGGTTGCTGGCTTTGGTGGAGTTGTTTCTCTATCCAGTGAAGGATAGGAGGGACTGCAGATACTAAATAGCTTCCTTTACAAAAGGAGGACAAGAAAAATGTATTCTACAGCTACATTCAGAAGCAGCAGATCTTGGAGAAGCTAAGAGATTAGAGGCTCAAGGGCAACGAGCAATGGAGATTACCATGGCCTCTCCGAGTGGGTCCCTTACAGCCCCTCACTACCAAAACCTTCACACCTACACCCAATATACCTTGACTGTGGCAGGGTTTGCTACACCCTTGTCTCGCTGCAGAGAGCGCTCTCCTGACAGATGAGAAATGTAGGGAGGGCTATAACCACGGGGTGTGTCAGAAGGGCAAACACAACCAGCCATCAATGTTAAGAGTAGTAGGAATGGGAAAGACCAAAGAGCCCATTCTCCAGACAGGCTGCCTCAGGCCATGGAGAGCTGCGGTGGGCAAAAGCCTATGTCAGCCCCAGAGTCAGGGAATGGGATGGCTGGGAGCCCTCCTTTAGGTTAGCTACTTCTTCTGAGCACTGATTTTGTCAGTCCTCACTCTCAGCCAACCAATTTTCCTTCTGGAATAGGTAGGACAGGGCCTTGGATGCTGTTCCAGGGCTGTGCACTTAAATGCTGAGCACCTAACCTGGGTACGCAGGGCCTGTGCAGGCCATTTGCTTCACCTGCTCACCCTCCCCGTAGTAAATACTGTACCAGAAGAGCCATCTACAGAGCAGAGGTAGGGAGTTTGTCAGAGCTCAGCCTTTCCCAAAGCTTTCTGAAGGAAGGAGATTCTTAGCCCAGGATAGCCAGCCCTGAGGTGGAAGTATTCATAACCTTTCTTAATTTTTCCTTGCATTAAGGAGTTCGCCAGCATTTGTTACAAGCTTGTATGAAGGTGAGCAGTCCTCTGTACCTACTAGGAGTTAGAGTATATTCAAGACATGTTAAGTATTTCTCAAGGCGAATTAGAACTTGATAAAACGATAAGAAACCTTGCAGTGTCTTTGCGTAAGCAGTGACTTACAGCTCCATCTGGGGGTGATGAAGCATCAGGACAACGAAGAGTATAACGCTGTGCTGTACCAGCGCACTGCAAATTAAGGTCTGTTTTTGACACAGGAGATACTTGGGGAAAAACTTGGGTTACAGGAATGCAGCTCATGAATTAAATACCCTGCTTACCGGCCAGGCTGCTGGGGCTCCAGGTACAGTCAGCCTTTCCTGCGTGGAGGTTCTTGGAACCTTGGGCAGTGTCATGATCCCCGGCAGTACTAAGAACACGCTGACAACACAGAAGGAGAATGTATTCCAGTTAAGAGGCTCAGCGATCTGGTTTTGGTTGCTGGTGGATTGAGGGATGTTGGTGGAAACAGGGTGTTTTCACCAAAAAGGCAGATTAAAACTGCAGAACATAAGCTGTTAATATTTTTAAGAGGAGGTCCAGCCTTTTGCTGTGGGTCTAACGGTCAAATCTGAGGATTCAGAAAATTTTGAAAGACTGTATGCTCGCTCTGGAAATGTCCTCCTTTTGTTCCTGTATCTTTGACCGTACTTGAAGATAGAAGTGGTTGATGTTTCTGACTCCCTCTCCTTCTCTTCCTTCTCTTCCTCCCTCCCACGTGCATGAGTTGAACGAGCCAATGTGTTGTCCGTTGCAGTTTAGCCGGGTTAATGCCGCATGTGCCTTCAGCTACCATGCCTCATGCTGTGGGTGGTGATGAGGGCCCCGTGACTGGCGATGCTCTGTGCTCAGCAGCCTGCTGCTTGAGCCTCAGGCACAGCTTCTGCACTTTCTTTCTGCTGGTCTGCCCCAGCTGTTAAGCAAATAGTGTTGGTTCAAACACCCTTTATGGGTATGAGAAATCAAAGTACATCAGATGATGTGAAAATGGTTAGAAACTTCATATTAAAAGTGAAAGGACTACATATGAAGTCTTGGTTGCTGAGTAATCAATTTGCTAGTGCTATGTACAAAATCAGCTTGGAAACAGTTTATTCCTACTGCTGTTTTACAATCTGAGCCTCGAAATGATCAGCAGCTATGCTATTCCGGGAGAGGAACAGTCTTCCCGAAATGACTGATCCACCAAGCCACCTTCCTGCAAAGCATTGCCTCCTGCAGGAGCTGTCTCTGGGCACGCAGCCCTTTGACCACCTAAGCTTTCTTTTGGGGCCTTTGAGCACTTTGTCACGGCAGAAACACGTATCTTTTTGTAGCGTGCTTTGGTTCAGTATGAGAGATGACTTCCTCACTGGGGGAATTACTTCATTTATTTCCAGATTGATCTTGCCCCGTGCTTTCACTTTGCCACAAACGGCAATGCTTCAGCTGGGGGAGGAATGAAATCTTTTTGAGAAGCAGAAGCTTCTGATTTGAAACCATCTAGTGCTCACTGGGAACAGTGGATGACCTTTTCTTTTGATCCTCTCCATTTTCAATATCTGGTGACTTGACTCTGATCTTCATTCATCCTGACTTCTGTAAAAGAAAATCTCTGGGGGAAGTGGTTGGGATTTGGAAACTGTGGCAACAGCATCTGTGGCTGACTTGCTGGTGGAGCTGCTGACAGGCGAGTTTATTTATTAGGAAGGAAAGGGAATGGTTCCCGTGTGCGGTAATATCTCACAAAGATGTACCTTCTTGGCATACGGTTGCCTCTCGGGTGGTATGAAAATATTTGTCCAAGGTATATTCAGTAGCTGTCCTGAGGTTAATCTTCCAAGAACTAGGTAATTACTGGAAAGTGTTGTCCTGTGTACCGCATCAAGAAACTAGTAAAACTTACCTATGCTGGAACTGTATTTGGTGATTGTTTGGACTCACTAGGTAAAACTTGTCCATTAGTTGTTGTTATTTGTCATTCAATCTATTTCCCTGTAAATATCTATAGGTGCAGAGGAACAGATTCTCAAACTATTCCTCTGAGATTTTTGAATTTCTCAGCACTTTCCAAGTGTGTGCTGGTGCCCCAGCAATTTCAGAATCTCAAACTGGATAGTACACTCTTCGAAACTCTACTAAAATTTATTAGTGTTGGTACCTTGTATCGACAGAAGTTCGCTGTTAGCAGACTGCTATAATCCTTGTGCAGATCTTTCTCATTGATAACTACATGTGCGAGGAATACACAGGTAGCTTTCACCTGTTGTAGGTGATTTTGATATTTGAGAAGTCAATATTCTCAAGCATGTGTGGTGTTGTACGGTATAGGACACAAAATTATTCTAGCAAGATAAAGACTACATTGCAAATCCCTTTCCACAAATAAATTAATGTGTGCTGATTACTTCCTTGTGCTTTCATGGCAGAAGTTGCCCCACTCTGTCGTCTTCTCATTAGAAGCACCAGATTGCCTGTAACCATTTTTGTTGTATGTGCACTAATTCTGCCACTCTGTAAGATGAGTAGAGCAGCTGTAATGCTCATAACTTGCAGGAGCTGGAAATCACTGATAATCAGTTGCGGTAAGATACGCACTGGAGAAGACGTGTCTCTCAAGTGTTAACAAGGTGCTGACAAACAGAAGTTTAGACTTACCAGATTACATCTGGCTCTGGCGTGCCCTCATGATAAATAAGACTGCAAGTCCTGCAGACACCCTGCAGCACCCATGTTTTTGCGGTGGCAGTAGCCCCTACGCGTACAAACATGCAGTTAGACCAACACGCACAGCGAACAGTGAGGTGCACCGTGTTGTTTGCCGGTAACTTAGGCGTGTGGTTTTTATCACTCTGTATTTCCATTAGAAGGAAATGGTTTAGAAGTATACTGTGGTAAAAGGCAGGACGGCTGTGGTCTAACTGTCCTCCGCTTATCGCCTGTTCTCATCGCAGCCCACCTCCCCTGAACCAGTTGTGACTGGTTTAGCTTACAGGGTTTTTCCACTAAATAACCAAACCTTCCTGCAAAAAAAAAAAACCACCACCTCAGCACCCAGAGGCCATAAAAATCGACTTATCCTCTCATTTGGGCTCGACAAATAAAAATTTAAAACCTAGTGCGAATGGTGTATGTCTGTGTAAATAAACTTCAGGGACATGTGAGCTGTTGCAGATATAAAACTTGCACCCACGTACTTGATAAACCCCAGAAACTGTGAGGCGATAGCTACGCTCAGAATGGTTTAGGGTTGCAGGTGGGCATTTTTTTCTTGATGCAAAAAAATTAAAAAGCTGTATTTTCCCTCTGTTTTCTGGCGTTGTATGGACAGCGTCTTTCAGTTTTGTGGATGAGACATGGCGAGTGGATTTGGGGATCATTTTAGTGAGAGAAATTTTGATTCACAGATGCAATCCAGGGTTTCTCTAGCAGGGATAAAGGTAGCAGAGACCGGGACAGTAATATCAATGGTTCTACTGAAATCTACAGTAACTGCATTCCAAAAATACCTTTGTAGCTTCTTTATATCACTTGGATTGGAACTGAGCTGTAACAAATAACAGCGTGCAGTATCTGCTGTTTCTCAGGGTTTAAGTGAAGGCTAGACATCACATCTTTTATCGCACTGAAGAGCAACGTGACACTGAAGGCAGTAATTAGCCGCATTGGCTTCTGTGTGCAGAAGGTAAAATAGCTTGTGAGAAGTGCTGTTGGTTGGTAGAACTGAGCCTGACTTAGGTTCTTCTTCCCTTGCGATGGGGAGCATTTTCCCTGGCTGGGCTTAGCTCTTCAACAGAAAAGATGTAATGAGCTGGCTTTTATTCCTCTGGGTAACTGTGTTCCTGCTTAATACATCAAATAACAGAAACCTGATGGTTTTAAGGAACTTTGATTTCCTGAGGAATTTATAGGAACAGAGAAATGAATCGGGTTTTCTCCACATTTCCACACCGTCGGTACATGGTGTGGAAGTGCTGGAGAACAAACAGAGGCCTCGCAAAAGCACCTGGAGGAAAGCTTTTATTGCCCTCTACATCAGTACAGATACAGCGTGTGTAAATGCTGCAGGCACTTAATCTCCAAGTTTATGGCATGTTTTGCCCCAAACTGAGTAAATACACAAATATGTCTACAGAAATGGAAAGGAATTGATTTGTGGAACTTGGAGATGCAAAGCTCAACATTTTTTCTTCCACTGTGAAGACATTTTCTCTATTAAAGCTTCAGATTTAAGGTTTTGCTCAACTTAAAAAGGTATCTCTAAACAAAATTACGTTGGTGATCATTACAGTTACTTTCTTTAAAAAGATGATGTGCAGGTTTTCGGTCTCTGTCAGCGTGCCGGTGCGGGGCTGGTGGATTTCATCCATTTCTCTCTGTGTGCACCTTTGAATTGCTTTTATACTCATCTAACTTCTTCATTCAAAAATATGTTCACTTGTTAAAATTGTGTTTTATTGACTCTTAAAGTACACATCATTTCAGGATATTTAAGTCCTGATTTGATGGATACATGAGAGTTGCAGTAAATGATTGAAAGCAAAAAAGGAACAAATAACTATGAATTTGCAGCACAGGAATGTTCCTAATCAAGCTTTAAATGCAATGACAAATTGCATCTGTGCTTTCTACGTCAGAAGCCCCATTACACCTCTAAACTTCAGCGTGCATAACTACTTTTGAAATTAGTACCTTCCACGTTTTGCAATATGGGCTTTGGATTAAAATCCAAGGTACATAACCTTATTCCTTTCGCCCACCTCTGTTCAATATTCAGAAAAATTAGGAAAACTGGACTGATATAAAAACACTAGCAGTAAAGCAAAACAAGCCCCCTGCACTAATGCCAGAAATTCTTTTGGGATATTTCTGTTGTTGCATGTAACACTGAGAGTAGGGGAGCCTATATGTATAATTACACAGCAAAGCAAACTGAAGACAATTTTGTAAGCCTTTCCTAAACCAGCATTTATGCTTTCTTTCCTCGTTGCTTGGTTGGAGCCCACATTCTGTAGATGAAGAAGAGTACGATGAGATAGTACATGGAGCTCTTCAGGAGAAGTATGATGTACACTAAATATGCTGTCCTGTGCATTAAGTGATCTGTAACAAACATAAGACAGAAAAGTCTTGTTTAATGTCAGTATTGTACAACCTTCTAAAAGGCAGGTAGAACTGGGACTGTGTAGTCTGTTTGCTGCTGCAGTTAATGTCTCAATGCCGGTGGATTATTTTTCCCCGCAAAGGCAAAACCATAATTCTCATGCTTCCAGCACTGATTATTGGTAGCACCGTGTTTGCTTGAATCCTTCTGTGTTGGATTTTTTGAACATCAGTGCTCATGGTTCCAGTTCAGGCTAAAAGAAAATGCCTCTGCCTGAAGCGCTGGGCTATTTCCAGGCCGGTGGAGCATCAGCTGAGGTGTTGAGCATTTAGCTACTTCAGGTATTAAAAAAAAATGGCACTAAATGTGGACTAATAATCTAGTAGCCCAAGCAGCATTTGTAGCATCCTTATAAAGCTTCCTAAAAAGGTAGGAGAACGCTGTTTTATAATCCACAACAGAAGTTAATTCAGAGTAGCACTGAAGTGTTTTTAAGTTACAGACCTCAGACTTAAAAGATTTCCTGGATGCTATTTAGAAAGATAATTTTCTGAGCATATGTAGCAATATCTAACTCTTGCACGACATGCTTGCGTTCCCACATCTTAATACATTTTCATTACCTCTGTTAAAAACTGTCCCGTTTCCAGGATGTGTGCTGCAGTCCACTTCCTGAGTAGTTGTCTTTGTAGAATCTAACGGAAAGAGAGTTCACATGCCCAGTTAGGCTTTTCTTTAATTTTAACAAACATGAATTCAGAAATAGGGAGGGAAAAGAGGCAGTACAGCAACAGTGAAATGGAAAGGTAGTATTAAAGAACAGAAAACAGGTGTTTAAAATCTGTCTACAGAGCAGATGTTCACAAGTAGGTTTCATTTGCCAAGAGGATTTGAGGTGGGGAAGTGACTGGTGATTTGTTGCTGTAAGTGGGAGGGTTGCCTTCGCCCTTTCAGGAATGCATACATTAGGCTGTTCCTTGGCAGAGTCTCTCTTATTTGGAACTGCAGTCAGTTTGGCCACCTGATATTATTACTGAAGTAGCTGGAGTCTGTTTGCCTTCCTCGTGTACTGCTATTAGAAATGCAGAATAATTTACATCAGAAGGGACCTCAATCAGTCTTTTACTTAATGGTTGCTCATCACTAAAGAGTAATCATGAGGAGAATAGGATCTAGGGTTCCTATAATGGGGATTTGCTATTTTGGTGGTGGTAGTTCTCTAAAATAAACTCATTTTGTGGCTGAAGCAGTAGGTTTGGTTTTCTTCTTGGTTATGGTGTTTGTATGCATTGATACAGGTGCTTAGAAATCCATATTACATCCCTAGATATATCCTGGCTGTCTTCAAGGCCAGGCTGGATGAGGCTTTGAGCAACCTGGTCTAGTGGAAGGTGTCCCTGCCCATGGCAGGGGGGTTGGAACTCGACCTTTAAGGTCCCTTCCAACCCAAACCGTTCTGTGATTCTATGGTCCTCCATGTAGATTTAAACTTAAGCATATTTTTGTCAGAATACATTTTGAAGGTTGAAATGTATTGGTTATTTATGGCCATGCTCTCACCCACTGGAATTAAATCAATTCACAGTAAGTTGAACAGTTAGGTACTGAGAAAAGATTAATCTAAACCAATATAAGCAGCTTTTCTTAAAGATATTACCATGACTTAAACAATTTGCATGCGTTCTAGGTTACTTTTTTCTTTAAAATTGCATTGCCTTTCAGATTTTGCTTTGCATCATCATCAATCTTTCCACAATTAAATGAGATACCTTTTTTTCTAACATGGTTGTTACCTCAGTATTGCTGGGCTGTGGATTAGTAATACATTTAATCTTTGCTCTACATCCCCATCCCTTCTTTATTTCCTTTGTTTTTCATAACTGTGACTAATGTCAGGGGGTGTCAGAGCCTGTAAGCCATGGATAACAGAGGCATAATTCTGTTATCTGAAACTTCCGTAGACTGGAAAGTGACTGGTGTGGCCCAGTGCAGACCTTTTGGAGCTCTGCTAGTTTACACCTGATGAAATGTACAGGCTAAATTGCTTTTCCTGGGAAAACTTGGTTAGTTTCTCTGGATGTGTATTTTAGCTGTTGCGCCAAAGAGCACAGATGCCTTCAGGAACAGTAATAGAAAGCATCATTCCTATAATTTTATTGCCAAGAACAAGAGATGTCTATAATCATACGTGGAATGAATTTTTTAATCTGTAATATATACCGTGTGTTGACACTGAATGCTGTTGGTTTTCATGCTCGTAGTTGCAGGAGTATTTCTTGTCTTTGTCCTTCAGTGGTACAGTTAACCAGCTGCTGACTGAGTATTTATCTTCTGAGAGCTTCCAAGTGTCTCCTTTCACTACGTTGTCTGTTACCTCCTTATTTTCTTCATCATTCCATGTGACCCGAATAACTTCTGGGTAGAATTTCTCAATAAGGCAGACATACGTTATCATATTTTCATGTTCGTTCTGCAGGATTTCAGGTTTTGATGGATTAACAACTTCTTTGTCTGGATTGGTTATTGGAAGAAGTAAATTAACAAAACAGAGAGTTGGAAGATCAGTACTGTACAGCGAATCAACACGCAGACACAAAACACAAATTCTGAAGAGCAGTTACCTAAATGTCATCTTAACAAATGTTTCAGCTCTCTAATTTTTTATGAAACACTTAGGATGGGAATACAAATGTCTCATGTATGAACGGAATTGTAGGCGATAGGGTGGATGAAATACAGCTGTTTCCATCCTTGAAGTCAAAATAAGTTTCTGACGTGGTGGACGAACCTGGCATTCAAACACACTTTATACTAAAAATTATTTCAATGCACCCAAATGGCAGGTTTTAATTTTCAGACAAAACCAGTTACAATACTATTTAGAATGATCTGGAATAGAAAATATGACTTTTAACCTTATTTTTAAATGTGTTGTTTTATAGATAACCAAAATGAAAAGAAGCTTTTATGAGTATTGTACAGAAAATCAAGCTCAATATCAGGAGAAAAGACTGCATTCAAATATTCTAAACCAATTTTTGTTTAGACAATACAGAGTTTTCCAGAGTCTGGGAAATGTTTCATCTAAGCTTTAGGCATGGAGAAACATTATTTAAGTCCTAAATTGTTTAGTGAACAATAACATCTGGGCTGCTTCATTCGTGCTTCTTACCAAGCAGCACATCTGACAGAGGAAGACCAGAGCAGCCTAGGCCTACTCTTCAATAGCCTGATACTAGAGTATTTTATTGGAAAAATAAATTTAAGTCTGGTTATTTAAAACCTTAGAAACCTACTCAAAAATGTTTGAAAAGATATTGCTGAGAAATGTTAAGAAACCAAAATATTGTTGAAGATACTAATAATCTCCCTTGAACCTGACTGAGAAAACTTTAGGCGACTGCGTGAGAGCTTATATCCCGCAGCCTTCCCAGCAGTACTGCTGCCAGAAAGTGTGTTTGTCTGCACAAGTCTGTGACCGTCACTGAAGAACAGTGATGGACCCTGAAAGTTTGTTACTTCGTAAGAGGAATTTAATATTGCTTTATAAAGTTTATGCAAAAACAACTACTTAAAAGTTCTGTCTAGAGACTGTGAGAGGTAGACCACCTACCCTTCATATCTTTGCTGGTTTATGCCCCTGGTGTAAGCCTCCAATCTCATTTTTTTAAAAGCTGGTATTAATTTTGTGATTTTGGGGGGGTGTGGTTGGGGAAGGAGTGGCAGACAACAGTGATTTTTTGGAAGACATTCTATATATTTGCCAGGTGAAGATCTTGATAAAGACAGAAAAATGGAATCACAAAATGGTCGGGACCCTAGATCTTGGCAGTGCGGTTCCTTTAATACTAGATTTGTTTAAATATTTGAACTAACACATCTGGGGAAAAAAAAACCCCACAAACAAAAAAACCCCACAAACAAACAAACAAAAAACCCCAAAAAACTAAACTAAAGCAGAAGAACACGCCATATCTAGATAACATTTTTATACCCAAATAGCATATCTATCCATACCAGGTTGTCACAAGTGATGAGCTTTGTGAAACAGGCTCAGTGTGAATATGTTTTAGAAGAAAAGTGAGCCGTTTCCACAAAATAAGTGTAGGTAATCCCTCTGGATTAAACCTTATGTTATTAGAAGGGGGCCAAATTATCCAGATTTCGTCCACACAGAGAAGACATTTTGATAGTATACAAGTGGATAGTAAATTTAAGAGTCTGTTTTAGTGAAACGTGAACTTCTGCAGTGTGTGCCCTGGCAGTGTTCGAGGGCAGTAGTTTTTGTCTATGCTTAGCTGCAAGTGAAGACTAGATACAGTTTTCAACATTGACTTTTGTTGTACAGAAGATAGTGCTTTTTTTTTCTTTTTTAAGGCAGCAGAGAGGTTTGAGGTGTTCGTCTTCTTACACCATTCTTTAGATTCTTATATAAAACACCACCACTGAATCTGAGCAGCTCGATGCTCAGGGTTTAACGTGTGAGCTGGCTGAGTAGTGCAGTTTTCATGTATTTTGAGAAAACACATTAATATAAACATATTTTTGTCAAAAACCTTCCATCTTTCTTTAAATGATCTGGCTGTTCTAGAGCAATCTTCTGTATTGCATCCCCCTAAAACAACTTAGTGATTCGTTTTACATATTTAATACTCAGTGCTTACAAAGGTGACCAAAATAGAACGCTGTCTACCTTCAAAAAGATGACCCTTATACTATGAATTTCCTTCATTTTGGAGATCTGTCATTGAAATGAAGATGTGGACTGAGTTCTGTTGTACCAGAAATAAAATTGCTAACGATTCTGTGGTTCTCTAACATTAATTTAGGGGTTATTTTTATCTTTATGCGTCAGTCCTCCCAGGGTTGCAAGATTAAACTGATTTCAAAAATTATATATTTGTTCCAGAGTTAGGTATGTTCAGACCATGATGTAGCTCCTGTCCCAGTGACATTGCCCTCTCTCTGCAAAGCCTCATGAGTATTTTAGTTTGTCAAAGCTTAGCAAGTTACCCTGAGTAGAGAGGCAGAGAGAAGTGCTCCCAGCTGCTAGTTCATCTTGCACATGTTAGAGATTCCTGGGAAGATGGAATAATTTCCATTTCTGGAGTTGTCAGTATCTTTTAATTTACCATAAAGTTTCAAGGTGTTTCTTCTAAATGAAACACCTAAATCATGTCACAATACTGAGGAAATATATTACTTGAATAACTGCAACTGTGTGCATGCATGGGAGGGTTTCGTGTACACGCATAGGTAAATGGAAGTCAGTGAGAACTGAACAAATTAAGTTTTGCATATATACTTGTATATATATATGTTTGTGTGTGGAAAAAAAAATCTATATATAGTGAGGGTCTGTTTATAGCAAAAAAGGATGAACACTTGTAGATTTTGAAGTATTGCCGGGCTGATCTGTAAAGTCATTGAAGTCAACAAGACAGCTCACACTGGATTTTCTGGGCAAATTATCTGATC
>NW_010274192.1:0-227 GCF_000690775.1 Eurypyga helias | reverse complement strand
CCCCCTCCCAGGACAATCCGCTAACGCCATCGCTGCTGTCCATCCCATTAATTTGTACAATGACTTCATAGGCTCCGCTCCACAATGTATATTTTTAAACCGTGTAGGTTCTTTTAATGTATATTCTCGTGTCATTTCGGTGGCTGTTATTTCTCGCTTGATTGTCCCCCCGGTACAGCAGCGGCCTGTTTTTTCCTCCCCCTGTTGTGTGTTTTTATTATTTTCCC
>NW_010274191.1:23091-30542 GCF_000690775.1 Eurypyga helias | reverse complement strand
GCTGGGGGGGACTTTTTCCAAGGACGGGGAGACAGGACAAGGGGTAACAGCTTTAAATGGGAAGAGGAAGATGGAGATGGGACATCAGGAAGGAATTCTTCCCGCAGAGGGTGGGAGCACTGGGACAGGTTGCCCAGAGAAGCTGTGGATGCCCCATCCCTGGGAGTGTCCAAGGCCAGGCTGGATGATGCCTGGAGCACCCTGGGCTATGGAAGGTGTCCCTGCCCATGGCAGGGGGGGGCACTGGGTGGGCTTTATGGTCCCTTCCAG
This sequence comes from Eurypyga helias, assembly GCF_000690775.1. NCBI lineage: Eukaryota > Metazoa > Chordata > Aves > Eurypygiformes > Eurypygidae > Eurypyga > Eurypyga helias. The sequence goes on along the minus strand of NW_010274191.1, from coordinate 30,272 downwards.
CCCAAACCATTCCATGGTTCTGTGATTCTAATTTCAGTATAAGAAGATGTTTCATCATTTTTCCAGCTACAAAACCATATTTTTTTACATGCACTCTTAAAACTTAAATCGGCTCTAGCCTTGCTATAGTCCCAGTAGCACAGGTTTCACTCCTGTTACTCTTAGAAAAAAAGATGCAAATTTCCCAATAACACTTAATTTTCCATATTTTTTTATCCCAAAGAAGAGCTGTAATGTAGCAGGGTTCTACAGTTTTCACAGGAAAAACATTTTCACTGACAAAATTCTTCTAGTACCTCAATAATTTTACTAATTTTTACTGTTTGGTGCTGGATGCTTAAAGTCAGAGGTTTCTTTTCGACTCTGCCTTCTCTTCCAAGCTTTCCTGAGGTATGGACTGGGGAAACATCTTAATGCAGGATTAATTTTATCCATAATAATGTTCCCACTGGTATCTATTTCAGTAAAATGGATATTTTTTTCTTCGTGTCTGAGCAAAATTGGCAATGTAAGAGTTAATTAGCTCCTGTCTTTCTCTCTAAAATACATGTGTATAAGTATCATGCATTACAAGTGCCTTTATAAGGTAAAAGAAGATTTAAAGTTTTAATCTTTTGCCATAGAATAAGCTTTCAGAGCGCCGCACACGGTCATGCAGTGCTTTATTTGCAGAAATATTGACAATATTGACTCATTTTCTGGAGTTGTAAGGGGTTTTTTTATGTTGGAAATTGTAAGCAGATTTTCTCGGAGTATGTGTAGCTGAGGTTTTCCCCTGGAAAACTCAGAATCTTCATTCCATACCATCTTCTTGATTATGAAGCCACCACCTGTGTGTATCTTAAACCACTCATGAATTGATATAAGAACTTCTCAGGAAGAGGGGGGAGGCTGGGTGGTGGGTTTGGGTTTTTTTCAGTTAGCACATTTTTTGTGTGTTTTACTTTTTAACGAGCTGTGCGTGGTTTGGGGGCATGTAAATAAGACGTGACAAGGAATTAATGTTTTTTGGCTAATTATAAAATGTAGGTGTTGTCAGTTAATACATCTGGGTTTGATACGAAGGAACGTGACAGTCCCGGGGTTTTGGAAGCGTGCAGCATTACGTGGATTTTCGGGGTTGTACTGTAAGGAGCTCATAGGGCACAGCAAAGCCTGCCTGGTCTCCACCCGTGTCTGGGGGGCGTGGGGGGCTGGGTTGCTCCGTGTTGATATGGAAATGGGTGTTTTTCCAATGTTATTAGGGAGTTTTCTTGTTTTTTCTCTGTAACGTGTGCTATGCCAGGCATCCTGGTGTGGCAAACTCATTTTTACTTTAGCACTTTGGCATCTTTAGACCTATGAAATGCAACATAATTCTGAATGCTGCTTTGGTAGTAAAAAAGGCAAAAAATCAAACTAAACCACCTCCATCTCTGGAGGTTCCCAGGGGTCTCTGCCTTGGCTCTTGGCTTTCTCTCTTAAAGGGGCCACCTCTGGGAAGGAGCTGGCTACCGTGCCACGCGATGCAGGTTTTCGGTCCTGAGCTACAGGGGGATGTGCGTTGTCTGGGCTTCTGGGGTCTCCTGGCTCTCCTGTTGGACACGCCAGGATGTCGGTTCAGCCAAACACGGGTTTCCTCTCAGACTTTTCCAGGCAGCAGAAAATAGCAAAAGCCTCATTTGGATGAAGTTTGCAGCGTGTCGTTCGTACATAAAGAGAATTAGTCTCAGGTCTGCAATTTCTTTCATTTCAGATGAATTTTTTTTCACCTTTATCCTCATGAATTAATGTCATCTTCTGCAGAAACGGCACATTTGGCCGGTTTTGAGACAATGTCCTTGCACTCCAGTTTGCAGGACATACTCATTAGAAAAAAATGCAGGTGTAATGCAAAGCTGCAACCGTTTAATTTGTTTTATTTGACACGCAGCTGCTGCTCTGTTAAAACAATCTGCTACATTTCTGAGGTATTTTTAATCCCTTCTTTTGCACCCTACACTTTCTGTAGCTTCTTGTGATGTCTCATTTCTCTCTTTGCACACAAGGACATTTTACTTACGTTTTCTTATTTAAGTGTAAGCAGACTTATTAGTCATCAATTATTTTTGTATTTCCTCTGAGTCCCATCCATTATTTAGCAAGAAGTGACATCAGTAGGTATTGATTCATAATAGCTTGGTTTTAAGTGGAGCAGTGGGGAATATCAGGGTTTACTGGAGCTCCATACCAACGAGGTCCTTGCTGGAAGAGAAGGCAGGTGTGTGTGCTAGCACCGCTACGTGCAGCGTGAGTGAACTGCTGAAATCAGCCAGCCCAGCTTGTCCAGGAGGAAAAATATCTATATATATATAACAGAGGAGCTATGGAAAGGGAGAACCTGTCAGGACATGAAGAGCCTTAAGGTGAACCTACCCCAGTGAGGTGGGCGTGCCCAAACAGCCAAAGACCTCCCATCCCTACGTCCAAGTTTTATTAAAATTGAAAAATAGCATTTATTTTGCTGAGATATGTTTAATTAGAGAAAGCTCAAGTATGAAGTTGAGTCAGGTTGAGTGGAAAACGGTTCATTGCTTTCTATTCCAGCAATTGCAGGGCTGAACCAAATGTGGGAACAGGATTCCCTGTAAGAATTGTAAAGCACAGTAGGAACAAGGTGTTTGGTGAATCCACAGGGTAATTTTCATTGAGAGAGGGTGTTTCTGGCAGGGTTTGTAGCTGGAATATCAAAGCGTGCGGATGCGGCGGGGGTCGGCCGCGTTGTTTGCCATCGCAAACTGTGAGAGTGTTAATATCCTTTTTCCTCATGTGCAGCTTCATCAGATCCCCGCGGTACAGAGCACTACGCAACACAGATATTGCTTTTCTCCTAACACTTCCAGCGCCTTCCCATGAGGAAGATGAGCTTAATTATAGATAAAGATTGAGTAACACAAATAATGGCAGTAGCACACGTCTCTTCCGGAGGATTGGGCAGCAATCACAGACCCCCACTCCCCTGCGCCCGTAAAAGCTTGCCTGGAACACATTGTTTTTATTTTTTTTCCCCAATAATGTCTCTTTTCTGAAAGCAAAGGTGTTTTCAGCTCAGTCCTGTGTAGCACACGTTGCACAGAGAGCCTGTGAAGCCAGACACGTGTTCTTGGCCTTCCACCACTGGTACGTACCCGTGACAAATACAGATGTTCTCTAGCAAAACCGGTGTCACAATCCTGTTCCTGCCCCACCCCATCCAGGGGTCGTACTCTTCGGTGTCTGCTTTGGTCCTTTTGTGGTGATGGTAGATGGACACAAAGCAACGGAGCAGCCGTAAGATGCTACTTCCTGGAAGCGTGGTGTTTCTTCCTCAGGCGCCTAGGTGTTCGAGGTAATGTGGGTTAAATTAGTGACTGCGGGAGTTGTGCTTAGAGAAGAATTGCCAGTTGAAAAGATAAAAAATAACTGTGATACTGACCTTTTGATACTTTTCTTCCCCTAAAGAGTCAAAGGAAAGGCTGTGATCAATTTCCTTGATTGCAGAACAGCTGATATATTACTTGTTTATTGGGAAAATAAACTCTCAGTCCTTTAAGAATTTGGTAAAACCTCCCCAAATACCTTAGTGAACATCCTGTAGCCCAGAAGATGTGCTGAGAGCTGCAGAGCAGACGAAGCCTCCTGTCCATCGCATCTGTGCCATGAGCCCAGCTTCCCTATACCTCTTGCATTTCCACCTGAGTCCCTGCAGTTTGTGCTCCCAAGCACCTTTCTGGTCCTCTTCGAGGGTTTTCCTTATGCCCCCACCCCACCCTTTGTGTCCCTTCCAATGCCTTCCCCACCCCACATGCTGCTTGTGCCTCTGATGTCCCCATGGCTGGGGTAAGTCCACTTCCGGTTGTGTCTGCTGGAGGGTAGCACCGCCTGGATCCCACGTGGATTTGCTTGGTGCTCGCTTTCCTGCCATCCCCTAAGTCACTGCAATTTAATTTCTCTGTGTGGGCTGTGGTTGAAGGTTTCATTTGAATAATTCTCTTTACTGAAGTTTAAACTGTCTGAAAGTGCAGTGAGTGCCGCTTCGTTGCTTGGCCCCAACCAAGAACGTTCGGTTTCCAAGGAGTTTTTGATGAAGCATCAGTCACCCCCAGCCATTGAGATCAGGCTAAAGTGCTTCCCAGGAGCACCTGCCTGGATTTTAGCCTGCAGCAATAATTTGTAGAGTATCCTGTGTTTTAGTTAATTATCTAGGATTACGTCATATTCTACAGTCACATAATGATGCATAAACATGATTTGTCAGACCTGACTGGTAAAGATTTGGAAATATGGAGGAGTGGTTATCCAAAACAAGTTAAATTTTTGTTAATTAGTAGTTTTACTGAAGTTTTACTGAGTAGTTTGTTGTTGTGTCCTGAATTTCTTTAAAAATTCACATGATCTTATGCTTTAGGGTGTGATTTCCAAGCAGAATGTGCTGATATCCTTGGAGCTTCACCTCTGTGGTAATTTCAAAATAAGACCCGATGAATAATGGAAAGCAGAAGATGATGGAAATGCAGCATGGATTTCAGATAGCAATCTGGGAGTGCCCTTCAGACTATCGTAGCGGAGTGCTGGCAGCTACTAACGCTTTGCCTGCCCCTGCTTCTTTGGAGATTGCTCATCTAAAATTAGATTAAATTTAGGCTACAGGGAATATTTGACATGCTTTTTGGTTATCTTCGAGTTGTCTGAGCACCCTAAGGCTGGCCTTTATGTTCCTTTTAGGGATGCTTCATTCCTTCCTGAGCTGTCCCATTCCTGGATTATGTTGGTGTTGAAAAGGATGTTGCAGGTTCCTGGTTCAGTAGTATTTTTCAGTTCTGAAAATCATATGCGCCCCTTGATAAGAGGGTAGAAAATGGAAATAGCATTTTCCTGTTATACTTCCTTCATACAGAAAGTTAAGAAGTTGATTATATGAAATCTACCTTTCTTGGGCGCTAGAAGTGTATGTCTGACGGTTCTTCTCATCCGGATGGGTTTCTTGCCAAGGAGTGTTGGAAGGCGGAGTGCCGAGTTGCTCCCTGTGGCCCCGGGAGCGGTGTGTCCTGCGGTGGCATCTCCGGCAGCGCTCGGCTCTGCTGCCCTTCGGCGATGCTGGCGTCACCATGGCCCCCGGGCGGGCAGGCATGGGGCCAGCCTCCTACCCTGGGTTACACGGAGTGCCTGGAGAGCGAGTGCTGCGTCTCAAAGGCTTCAGGAATGCTATTAAAACTTGAAATTTCCTTTTTCGTGCACTTGGGATGTTGATTTTTTTTGGCATCACCCCTGTGGTGGACTTGCTCTGTCGGCAGTGCTCATGTGCTCGGGTGGTGAGGTGTCGGATGCGCGTTGGTGTCCCATGCACGGTCAGTGCTCCTCTCTTCTGTGTCTGGGGTGTGCAGCCGTGTCTGTGTCCTCCCTCTGAAATGTCTTTTCCTGGGTGCATGCTTCTGTCATCAACAGATAAATAAATTGCTTGACCAGCTGTCACAAGTCTTGAAAGCACCGTAGATTATTTTAATTTAAATAAGAATGTGCTGTACAAGGGGGATTTCTAACTGATTTCCCCTCTCCTTGATTATTATTCTATTTTTTTTTTACTCTTCATGACCTGTATTTCTGCTTTTTGGCCCACATCACCGCTGATGGCCAGTGGGATGCTGCTGGCTCAGGTCTCTGCGGTAGGAGTGGTCACACTTCAACCATGGCATGACGGGACATCATCTCCCTTTAGGAGCAGTGGGCTTTCTCGGGATGGAGGGCGTGCCCTTTCTGGTGTAATCACCCAAGGGGTGATCTAGATTGGGTCCGTAAGCTAGCCGTGCCTTTTCCAAGCTGTTTCTCTCAGAACAGCGTGCTGGAAAACACCAGCAAAGACGCTTTGGAAAAGATGGTATGTAAAAACATGAAGGGATATGGGTTTCCTCTCTTTAATATTATGGAATATGAAGAAATCCAGGAGTTCAGAGGGTCCTGCCTTTGCAGATCGATAATGATCTGAAAAGAAAAAACGTAATTTTCAAGTATTTCAGTTTGCTACATTAATCATTTGCTGCTTGTGAAGATCTGCAGTGTAGCAGCGGCTTGTGTTCACCTGTCGCTGTACCCTAACTCCAGCGAATGGATGTCGATAAAAAGGGAATCATGACAACTGGAGAGGGATCTGTGATTTATGCTTTGTGGCTCTACAAAACTGTGCTTTGATCATCTGTTCTCTTAACAATTCCAGGTGTTGTTAAGGTGGATTATGGCGACGTATCCGTCAGAAAAGCACTGCGAGAGAATCTGAAGTGTAAACCCTTCTCGTGGTACTTGGAAAACATCTACCCCGACTCCCAGATTCCACGGCGCTACTACTCGCTTGGTGAGGTACGAACCGTTGCCTTCGGCGGCCTTAAAACAGTGAGTCTGCCGGGGGGGCGGCGGCACTAAGCTGAAGTGCTTTTGGAGAAAGGACTGAAGTCCTTGTGTGCCACCCCGTTACCCTATTTATCCTGAAGTTTGAGCAGCTTATATTTCCTCTAAATCTTTCACAAGGAGGCATTGCTGTTCTGAATGTGTTCACCATTTGAAAATGCGCTTTTGAGTTGCGTGGCGTATTGGAGCAGTGAGCTGTGTGACTAGGACTGTGGAAATCCTTACCCAACATGCAGCACTTGGAGGAAACTTTCCCTCATCACTTACCGCTTTCATGTGGAATAGAAGAGGGTTTCTTTGGCTTTTTTCTTCTCAAGAAATGTGTTTGTTCATTGATGCCGTGCTTTCCAGCAAGGCTGCCAGGAGCTGAGCGTCGCAAGCTTCCCTAATAATCTGATGATTCCAGTACCACCGAGACGGAATCCCTTTAAAATTCAGATAATTTGCTGTTTAAAATATTCTATTGACTTGCACCTATGCTGCCTTTTAAAAAACTCCTGAATGGTTTCATTTAAAGAGAGCTAGGGACAGAATAGCAATCAAACGAGCAAATGGCTTTTTTTACATCCAGGAAAGTAATTTTCCCTAATAATCTGATGATTCCAGTACCACCGAGACGGAATCCCTTTAAAATTCAGATAATTTGCTGTTTAAAATATTCTATTGACTTGCACCTATGCTGCCTTTTAAAAAACTCCTGAATGGTTTCATTTAAAGAGAGCTAGGGACAGAATAGCAATCAAACGAGCAAATGGCTTTTTTTACATCCAGGAAAGTAATTTACC
>NW_010274191.1:19798-23067 GCF_000690775.1 Eurypyga helias | reverse complement strand
AAAAATAAAAGCCACAGTAGGATTTTCAGTTTAACTATGACAAAATGAAGTGAAACATGGTTTTACAGCAAGGAAAGAACTCGTCTAACAAGTGTCAAATAATAAGGTTTTGTACGATATTGTCAGACTGGAAAATAAAAGTATGAGGAAGTAATAAAATTGTTATTAAAACACCTTATTTTTACCAACACGGCCTCGGTTTCTATGGGAACAGCAGTTCAGGCAGGGTCTGTGAATTAGAACTGTTACGTGACTGTTCCAGCTGCCGACTGCCAGTTGAGCAGTAACGCAGGTTCTTAGACCTCAAGCTCAGGTACCATCTTCAGCAGTAACGGGGATTTTTAAACCCTCAAAAGTGTATTTCTTGGTCATTTTCCTCTCTTCCAGCAGGCGCTTAGTCTCAGGTGAGACAAACTGTCTGCCTGGTCAGAGCTGTCAGCACCATTAGTCCAGCCGGTCCGTGATGCCCAGCTGCTGGTGAGATGCCCGGTCAGGAGGTGACTGTGCTTCTCTCCTGCTCTGGGCAGAGGCAGAATGGTGATCAGCAGCCCCCAGCGGGAGCCTTGCCTTGGCTGGCTGCTGGGAATCGGCTGGAAAACCTGAGAAAATGATCATGGAATCATAGAATCATGGAATGGTTTGGGTGGGAAGGGACCTTAAAGCCTCCCCAGTCCCACCCCCTGCCATGGGCAGGGACACCTTCCACTAGACCAGGGTGCTCCAAGCCTCATCCAGCCTGGCCTTGGACGCTCCCAGGGATGGGGCATCCACAGCTTCTCTGGGAACCTGTCCCAGTGCTCCCCACCCTCTGCGGGAAGAAGATTGTCTAGTACAGTGCAATCTAACTGTAAGGAGTGCTCACCAGCGGACCTCAGATTATAATGTGCGAGTGCATATTTTGGTCTTTTCTAGTATAAACAGTGATAAAAAGAGTGAATGTTTTTGACACATTTGGGATAATCATCCTTAATTTACTTACGGCCTCCAGCAGTGTGGTGCCGGCGTGACTTGGAACCGGACAGTGTCCATGCGTGGTTCACGTGCACCGCCCAACTTGTTAGAAACAATAATAATCAGTATTGTAGTACGTGTAATTTTGGACGTTATTTGGCTGTTGCCCAACTGATTTGTATACCTCGGTTGCTTTTATAAATGAAGTGCGCAATTTTTAAATGAAATTTCAAAAACGTGGAGTCGTTTGGAACTGAAGTTCCAAGGTGGGTTATGGAATTCACGCACTCTATGCTTGGCAGGCAGGCCCTGAAGGTTGCCAAGCCTTTATTTGCCACTGAATTTTCTATTCAGTGACAGCATAGCTTACAGACAGCGAGTGTGTTGAATCTGAATTTCCTAGACGGATGAAAATGCGCCTCAGCACGGGCGTTAAGTGTGCAAAATGTGGTGAATACTGGATTTTCTTTTTTACATTTTAATCGTGTAACACTGAAAGCGAATACCAGATAAATGCAAAGCAGGAATTATTTTATAAACCCAGGACACAATAATCATAGGTGAGTTTTCCAGTCGCTTTTCACTCGAGTTCTCAGAATGAATGAAGAGATTGCAGGAAAAAAAAAAAATAACCTTTCTCGTGGACGTACTTGAAATTCTATCTCTACAAAAAGGCAATTGGGATCACTTTTGGGTCCCTCACTGTGAGACAGACACGGAGGGGCTGGAGCGTGTCCGGAGAAGGGAACGGAGCTGGGGAAGGGTCTGGAGCACAATTCCTGTGAGGAGCGGCTGAGGGAGCTGGGGGGGTTCAGCCTGGAGAAGAGGAGGCTCAGGGCAGACCTTATCGCTCCCTACAGCTCCCTGAGAGGAGGGGGCAGAGCGGGGGGTCGGTCTCTTCTCCCAAGGGACAAGGGATGGGACAAGAGGAAACGGCCTCAAGTGGTGCCAAGGGAGGGTTAGGTTGGATATTGGGGAAATCCCTTCCTGGAAAGGGCTGTCAGGGGTTGGAAGGGGCTGCCCAGGGAGGGGGGAGTCCCCATCCCGGGAGGGGTTTCAGAGCCGTGTGGACGAGGCACTCAGGGACAGGGGTCAGTGGTGGCCTGGGCAGTGCTGGGGTAACGGTTGGACTCGATGGGCTTCAAGGGCTTTTCCAACCCAAATGATTCCATGAGGTTACTCACCAGCACCAAGCGATGTACTTTGTGTGTGATTAACAACATTTGAGCCAATTAAGAGGTGACCACGTGAGCTTTGCCGGCCACTCTTTGCCAGGGTCGTTAATCAGATTGCAGGGTCCCAGTGCTGGGTCAGGGCCCGGCTGGTGGGGTTGGTTTGCCGTTGACTGCCCGTCTCTGCTGAGCCTCCAAAGGTGGCACGGGGGATTGCAGATGATGCATATTTCAGAATACATCGTTTTACCAAAGGAATGAGGGACCCGGAGACGTGGTTTTGCTTTGCACACATTGGTAAGAAAATCCTGCCATGCTCTAGAGAGTGAGGAGGAGCAGGGGAGCTGTGTTCAGAGAGATTCTGGGGGGAAAGTCTTATTTTAGAACTGCTTAAAAGCATATAGTTAGACACAAAGCTGCCCAGCAGCCGCTGCTCTGAAAGACTCTGGCGTCAGACACGCCTCATACCCAGTTTTTCTGTCCTGGGGTAGAGTCAGCCCTGCTGAAAGAAAAGAAAAGTGCATTTTTGGGCAAGCTGTTAGTTTTGCATTGTTTGGAAGTAAAATCATATTATATTTGTTAAACGAAACAGCGCAGGGCATTGAATGAGATTTTCCTTGAATGCTGTTCATACTTAATATATAATTTGAAATCTCATTATACTCTCTGTAATTATTTTCATTTTCTTTTGGGAGTGTGACATATGTACAAATTGCAAGTTAAAATGTATTCATGTAGTTGAATGCCCCGATAATGTACTTTCTCCTACAGTCACGTAATTCTTTCTGCATAAATGTGACATTTGCAGGCATTTTTATTCAAGGAACTTTTCTTTCTTTCTTCAGATCAGGAACGTTGAAACCAATCAGTGCTTGGACAACATGGGCCGCAAGGAAAATGAAAAAGTGGGCATTTTCAACTGCCATGGCATGGGAGGAAATCAGGTAAAATAATCGTTCCAAAAGTATCATTTGTACAAGAATTGCATCAGTCTGCTGCTGTGTAACCACCAGCACAACAGCACTTGGGAAAAACTGGTTAGAGTTCACCCAGAGCAGTGCGGCTTCACAGGGTTTGGGTTGGAAGGGACCATAAAGCTCCTCCCAGTGCCACCCCCTGCCATGGGCAGGGACACCTTCCATAGAC
>NW_010274191.1:6252-19750 GCF_000690775.1 Eurypyga helias | reverse complement strand
TTTGGGGCGTACACAGTTCCTCTGGGCAACCGGTCCCAGTGCCTCCCCACCCTCTCTGGGAAGAAATCCTTCCTGATACCCTATCTCAATCTCCCCTCTTTCCGTTTAAACCTGTTACCCCCTGTCCTGTCACTCCCTGCCCTTGGGAAAAGCCCCCCCAGCTTTCTTGTAGCCCCCCCAGGCACTGGAAGGGGCTCTGAGGTCTCCCCGGAGCTTCCCTTCTCCAGGCTGAACCCCCCAACTCCCCCAGCCTGTCCCCAGGGCAGAGGGGCTCCAGCCCTCGGAGCATCTCCGGGGCCTCCTCTGGACTCGCTCCAACAGCTCCGTGTCCTTCTGCTGTTGGGGCCTAGAGCTGGACATAGTACTCCATTCTTTCGGGGCCTTCCAAAGCCAGTTGGGTGGTTACAGAAATAGCTGAGGGACAAAACCCGTTCAGAATGAAAGTGAAGCAAGAATAACACCCAGCGCCTCAGAGCTGAGCAAGGTGCATGAGCGCGGTCCAGCCGGGGGCAGGGGCACATATCTCACAGCTATCGATGTGTTGTAAAGGACTTCAGCATAACAAGACGCTAAAAATATGAATTCCTTTGAAAAAAGAGGGAAAATCTGTTAACTGAGATCCTTCCTGTCAGAATTGTTTTCAGAGCGTAATACTGGAGGATTTGTTGTCATGATAGTTCAGAATATCCCGACTCAGTTAGTTCCTGGGGACAGTAAAATAAATACTGTGAATTTCCCGTTGCTGTTGAATGCCGTCTGAGAACTGTTTGCTTTGCTCCGTCTGGAGGGAATAAAGCAAAGCCTGTCCTTGAACCAGCGGTGGTGGCCATAGGGCTGTGGTGGCTACAACACCAGGTTTTGCATACGGTCTCCTGGGGTCGAGGTGGTGGGTATGATCTTCCTTTGGGAATGCTGTTTTTCAGGAGGAAGGTGTCCGAGGTTGACTCCTGGCTAGAGAAAGTGCTGGCCATGTGTGAATCGTGGGAAGAGCTATTGTCCTGCTTTCCAGCCTCCAACAGAGGGATGTGACCCATCAGTCTCACACCTTTTTTATTTTTTTTCCCCACAGCTGACTTCTGGTTTTGGGGTATTTTAGAGGAAGTTTGTTCCTTTCGATGGCCTGGTGGAGGGTGAAGCAGTTGTCTGGTTTTCCTGCCTGCAGCCATCCTGGTGGGCATACCAGTTAGGCTTTTGCTGCATTACCATGGGAATGTCATCTCTTTCTGCTGCTACTGGGAATGTCGGGCCTCTGCTCATAGCAATAATCGAATCGTACGATCCCACGCAGGCGGGAGAGGGAGTTTATTAAAGCAGGAGGGTTGGTTCGACGGGTTCGCTGCAGGGGTAGTGCCGAAGCGTTGCAGGGCAGGTTGTGCCGGGGAGAGCCGGGCTGCCAGCGCGGGAGAAGTGCAGCCGAAACACCCAACACATCACCATTTCTTACTGTTTTATGTTTCACAGAAATGCCTTTTCTCCGCTCTGGAGCTTCAGTTGTGCAAATTATAGGGATAAACCTGCTTTTTGTCAGCAAAAAGTCACCAGGGAAGCAGTGGGCACACCTTCATGGTGGCCATGCGGTCTCAAAGCCCTGAAAAGGGCCCTGTGGTGGTCCCTGCCCGGCTGGTGGGTGACCTGTGCCATCACACGTTGCTGTCTGCTCTCCGCTTGCGCTCGGTCAGTCCAAGAGCGGTGAGAGCATCCTGGGAGCAGTGTGGAGGTCAGCTCCCTTGTCAGAGCACGCTCCCTGTGAATCCTTAGCAAGGAGGTGGATGCGGAGCTGGCTGGGAGCCTGCGGCTAACGACAGCAATAGCTGCAAGGGGCTGCTCTTTCCTCTGGTTTCCCCTAGGTTAACATCCTGGTGGGCTTTCCCTGCCCAGGAGAGCAACAAAGCAGAAGCAGTGGTGCAGCTCTGCCCCACGTGGCTGTTTCTCAGCATCCTGTTCAGGGTCCCAGCAGGTGCTCAGAGCCCTGGCAGAGGTGATGGGCCATGGTTTTTCCACTGTTTTACAAAACATTATAGATTTTTCACTGTTTTCCAGCCTGCACCAATTCCCTGAGTGTGGGAGATGCGCTGAGAAGTGGAAGAAACTTGCTTCCTGCAAAAGCCCTCCCTGGACAGCTCGGAGCTCCTGGCCTCGGTTGCTGGCTGCCGAGGCTGTCGGCATCTCATGTGCCTGGCAGCTCTGCATGGGAGAAGGAATTTTTGGGAAGGACGTGATTCCCACAGGATGCAGGAGTGTTTTCTCAGGATTCCTTTTGAGTGAATGTGGAATTGCATCAGCCAGGAGTTTGCTTGGCATGAACCTACCTGGGGCAGCTGTTGCCGGGTGAGATCAGAAGGAACATGGTGTTTTATAGGTTTTAGGGAACGTGTCTCCCTCCTCCATGGCTTTATGCAGGAAACTCAGAGTCAGTATTTACTGACAGTTCAAAAAAAAAAACCCAGCACATGCAGTAAGGGTTGTTAGAGCGTTGTTTTTTCCCCAGTTATGGGGAATAAAAATAATGGGTCTTTCAGAAACTGTTCTGTTTCATAGCATTTCCATTTTTTCCCCATCCACAGTAAATGTGTATATTTTCAAATGCCTTTCAAACATGAGCACTTTCTGTGTAGAAAAGTAATTTATAAACTCTTGCTCTGTAAGAATTTATTGGTGTGCTGCAATAATTTGCTTACTCCTGGGAAAGGATGGAAATGTGTGAGCTGTCTGACTCGTGAGGCATTTCTGTAATGGAAGGCCTCCCATTGCAGTAAGTTATAAAGTACTTTTCTGTAATAATGCCACTGCCAGATGAGGAGATGTGCGAGAGAGACCCCGACGGCAGGCGGGGCGAACGTGCTGTGGGTACCAGCAAAGCCACCTGCTCGCAGCTCGCGCTTCGGCCCCGGCAGACTGATGCAGGAGTCGCGTTTTGCATGTTTCAGTTAGCTAATTTATCATCTAAAAGCATTCTGTGCACAGGATTGAACAGAATAAAACTTTTCGTTGAGGGACAGTGAGACATTCATGCCACTGGTACAGTTATGTTCAGAAAGGGGAATTGAGCAGTACTTGTGCAGCTGATCTCCTTAGAGAGCTCACGGGGTAAGAAAACACATCGCCCTCCACTGACTTCATGAGTTTACTGCTTTGATTTTGTTGATTGTAATATCTTAGGTAAAAGGTAGGTTCCATAAGTGGTTACCAGAAGGTAACTGAGCCCTTCTTTGCTCTTCCTGCCTTTTTCACCTTTTACAATCTCCTGTCTTCCCTAACTTGGCTTTTTTTCCCTCTTCTAAACAAACCCATTCTGAATAAAACTAGTCATTGCTTGTGTTTCGTTCGTCCGTTTTGCTGAGATACGATTCCCCCTGCAGACTGTACATCATTCTTAGGGATTGAGGTGATAAACCTTGGGGGCAGGAATGTCTGATACTCTGGGTTTGCTCAGGACGCAGCACAACGGAGCCCTCGGTGATCTTGAGCACCGTTATAATTACTGTGATTAATAGGGAACAAAGGAGCCATGCCTGCGTGCTAAATAACAGTATCTCTTATTTAGCACACGCAGGATGGGAGTAATGCCTTCTTTTTAGAGCCTGTGGAAAAACTGAATAGCTGCTGCGTGGAATGGGCAGGAGTGGTCACCGAGGGAGGCGGGAGGACTAGTGCTGCGTGTGGAACATCGCAGTAGTGAAGCCTGGGTGGATAAAATGCAGACGAGTGCCCACACCCCCTCTACCACTGTGGAGCCAAAAAGGAGGGGGGTTGCAATTTATGTGCAAAATGTTGAATGCACCTGGAGCCCGTACGGAATAAGAGGAGTTTAGAGAAGGACAGACGGATCTGTGGTGGAGGGCAAAGGTTTGGGTCTTGGGAAGATGTGCTTGCCAAAGGGCTGATGCCGGGGTGTTTGCCAGTGCCGTTTCCTGACGGCGATAAAACCGAGCCCCTTGGCAGCCCTTGGAAACCTCGCTATAGCGCGGTGTCCCCTGCAGATCCCCGCGGTTGTTACTGTACGTGCCCCAGCAGGTGCTGCCAGGCAGCCTTCTTGCCCTCTATTTTATTTCACTTGTATTACGTTGACCATTTAGTACGGTTCCAGCTGTTGCCTTCAGTCCGTGGGAGCTGGGGGTAATTACAGTGTTTCTCTGGATTACGGTGAATCACTCTGAATTACAGTGTTTCTCTCCTTGCACTGAGCACGGGGAGAAGGGAATTCTTGGCACGGGTGGTTAGGGGTTGAGAACAAGCTTCGTGTGAACTTCCCAGGATGTGAAAGTCGGGTCTGGCTTGGCAGCATCCATACCGTGCACCGCCTCACGTGACTGTACCTTTTGTGGCTTGGGAGATCTCGACATAACCTCTTTTTTAGAAATACATCTGATCCCTATTTCTGGAGTGGCTCCAGGGAAACGCATCTGCTGGGCACGGCGTCGGGCCATCCAATGAACTGAAGATCGACCCTTGATGACATTTAATACCCTGCTGGTATTGCACTGTCTTGGTTTTAGCTTAAATATCTTCCTTCAGGGTGAGAAGAAACTGTTTGAGTAGCAAAAACTAAACCCTGTTCTATAAATTGTCTGGAATTAAAACAGGGCTGGCTATGTCCGGTCCCAAGGGCTCCGGATGAAGGGTCGGATCTCTCTAGGACCGGGGGCACAGAAATTGCTGTTCTCTCCCAAAGTCGCCTAGTGAGCGTGCGGCCCCAGCAGTGGCTGGATGCTACAGGAGCTGCCGAGAAGGTGAGGAAGGAGGCATGCATTTCTGCTCACACTGGTGTGCATTAGCGTGCATGCTACACAAGCACGAATGGAAGTCCTATTCTTTTTTCCTAAAGAGCTGTTTTTTGAAAAGTGGAGTGTTGGAGGTGGGTGTTTTTCCCACCAAAGAGTTAGTGCAGTTGTTCCCTGATACGGGCTAGACTTGCCTGTGCCACCAATCTCCCAAAAAGTCCCCTCTGATGGAAATACTGAGCCCACCTGCCCGTGTTGTGAGGTGTCTTTTCTGGATTCATCCAGGGGCTAAAATGCTTAAGCGATTGCCTGACCTGGATGAAGATGAGATTTCAGTGAAGAGGTGAAAGAGCCAAGTCCTCGCCCTCAAAAGTGACTTAACTGGCAATTTAACTGTGAGAGTCCAGGATCTTTTTATGGGAATCAGCTTCAATTCACCTGTTTTGCCTAAGGTGACTTTCAACATTTAATCTGTAAATACTTTCAGGAGAAGAGGAAAAGTGCTTTTCTTGCAGCTTTTATTAGAATATTTTAAATCAATTATGAAAGGTGAATTCAAAATTTACCTTTGGGAGTTCCATAGATAATTAAAGTGGTCGTCAGAATAAATTAGATTTTTCTGTACTCAGTTACGTCCGGTTTATAACTCTCTTCATCGCAGGGCAGACTTCTTCCTCTCTTGCAGAGATGCATCCTCAAGATTTAGTTCCAGGTAATGAAGCATAAAATAAAGGTTTATGAGCAATATTCTCAGCATTAGACTTCTTATAGTTGACAAAATACTCGGGCCAACTGTTTTCCAAAGAAAAGGACAACCAAGGAACAGCAAAGTTCTGGCCATGGGCTGTTGCACCCCATATGCTTTAATATATAAATAAATATATAAATACAGGCTTTGTATATATAAATGTATATTACTAAAATGTGTAAATATATATAAGAAAACATATAAATACTTGCATAAATAGCTACAGGTTTGTATGGATCATCCCACTGATTTCCAGTTAATGATGTTGCTTGGCACTGTATTGGTGTGGAACAAACTGATTAGTTTCTCAGACTTTAATCAGGAGGAATACTTCGTTAGTTCCTTTTACACATGAAGATTGCGTAAAATTATCAGTGATAGGTGAGGCGTGTCTCTCAGCTCAGTCGGGCCGATGTCCTAAGTGTCGGCTTCATGGACCGTTGGCTTTATAGGGTTTATTTCTGCTGCTGAACTAGCTGTGTGGAAATGTATTAATAAAGGATGTTAACAAAAAAATAAATACAAAATACATTAGCTCATCTAGAAACGTGCTACTGCGCATAGGCAATAAGTTGTGCCAGGGGAGGTTTAGGTTGGATATTGGGGAAATTCCTTCCCGGAAAGGGCTGTCAGGGGTTGGAAGGGGCTGCCCAGGGAGGGGGCAGTCCCCATCCCGGGAGGGGTTTCAGAGCCGTGTGGACGAGGCGCTCAGGGACAGGGGTCAGTGGTGGCCTGGGCAGTGCTGGGGTAACGGTTGGACTCGATGGGCTTAAAGGGCTTTTCCAACCTAAAAGATTCCATGATTCTCACTGTGCACATGTTCTGCGAAAAGAGTCAACCACAGCCTGGGTTTTGTCCCCCTGGCTCCTCCCCAGAGGTGTTCAGTTAAACCGTCCCCCTGAAGCTTGCAGCTGGTTTGATAGAAGTTTGGCGAGGGTGTTCTCTTGTGTCTTACTTCCTATTTTTATTAAGTGACCTGGTATTTCTGAAATACTCATGCGTGTGAGTCTTTAACCCAGATAATCCTTGGTACCCAAAGCTAAGGTAGATACTAGGGGGAAGGCTTAGTTTAGGGAAGTTTGGATTTTTCCAGTGATGAGCTTTATCTGTGTGTTAAAAGATCGGTGGAATTTCTCCCGAAGACACCAAGCGTAATGACACGCCTCTGTAGAACTCCCAGGAGGTAAAAACCAGGTGTATGCCTGGGGCCTTCCTGGGCTTGGTCCCATAACATCTCTTTTCCTAAACGTGATACTCCTTCTCTTATGTACAACAGACATTCCTAGCGGAGAAGCTTGCATGAAACTCTGGTGAAACCCAAGGCACCACCACCAGCATTTGGAGAAGACTCGTTCTGCTCCACTGGCGTGACAATTCCGTATATTCTGGATCAGCGGTACCTTAGGACTTTTGCTAATTCTGTGTCACTGCTGTTTGCTGTTCCCAGGTGTTTTCTTACACTGCTGACAAAGAGATCCGCACGGACGACTTGTGCCTGGACGTCTCGAGGCTGAATGGCCCCATCACCATGCTGAAGTGTCACCACATGAGGGGGAACCAGCTCTGGGAGTACGATGCCGAGGTACCCGAGGGTCAGGGATAGCGCCCGCGGGTGGATGCCGCCCCACAGCCGGGAGCTTATTCTTCACAGGGCACAGCCGTGTCGGGGTTGGGGGGTCTGTGTGTGCCAGAGCTTGGGGGT
This sequence comes from Eurypyga helias, assembly GCF_000690775.1. Classification (NCBI taxonomy): domain Eukaryota; kingdom Metazoa; phylum Chordata; class Aves; order Eurypygiformes; family Eurypygidae; genus Eurypyga; species Eurypyga helias. The sequence goes on along the minus strand of NW_010274191.1, from coordinate 12,579 downwards.
GTGATGTGTCTCCTGCCATCGCACAGCCTTGGGTGTGCGAAGCAGTCCAGCTAACTGCCAGGTTTTAACTTGTGTTTCCACAAAACTTTAGTTTTAGAGGGTGAAAAAGTCAATTGTTATTTAAAAAAGCTCATTTCTAGTAGCTGGCATTGCCTTGCATTCTCACAGGCTTAAAGAAGTATTCTGCATTTTTCTATAAATGGAGTAGAAACCAAAATTCATTTATTTTTCAGTTACAGCTTTTCCAGATTATTTCTCCTAAAGATGATTGAGTCAGGATCTCAGTTGTGCTTAACCATTTTCCATATCCCAGTCACCTGTGTAGTTGGACACCACCGTGGGATGGGAGGTGACTTTTTCTGGGGCTTGAGAGAGTGCAGTTTGAAGAAATTTGGTGGCTGAAGGAGAGCTTGTAAATTCAATACAAAACTATGTGTAAATATCTTGGTGTGTTATGGCCGAATAATTCTTCTTTTCACATGAGACAGGAAAGAGCAGATGAAAGTTAACACATTCCTTTTAAGCCTTGGCTTTGAAAGGGGAATGTGTGGGTTTGCACGGTTGGGTTCCCATCAAGGTATCACGTTTTCATCGAGACAGGATCTGTCTAACATCATGTGTAAGGAAAAAGCGTGCCGACCTGCCGTTGCATAGCACTGAACTGCCAAGTAGGAAAGCAGCGACGATGCTTACCACTGAGGTGCAACTTATTTGGTAACTTTTGCTACATTCTTGTGTTTAACAAGAATTTCAACCAATTTGCTCTTTAATAAAGAAGGTTATTTTTCTTCTTACACAAAATTCATGAATATTTTGATAATTCTGATGTATTTTTGAGGATATTCATGCCTGCCATTAACACAGGAGATTTAAGGTCTTACATCCTCCTTCATTTCATTCCTGCAAGCAGATGATAATTGATTTTTAATCAGTTTTAGAATGTTTTAAATAGAAGGTAAGGAGCGTAGTGCTGACCAGGGACACAGAGTCAGTGTTGCAGTTCCCAATCCATCTCCGTAGGAAATTAAACATCACCAAACACAACAGGCAGAGCCTGTGAAGGGAGTTTTCTTCTTCCCTGGTGCCGCGAGCAGGTCCAGGCAGGTCTCTGCTTGGGGCTGCTTTTTGGTTGTTTGGAGTGGTCAGGGGGGTCTCCGTGGGTCTGGCACCCATTGATGCAGCAGGCGCTTTCCCTCCTGTTTGCAGCACAGCAGCATCCTCTACCCTGGCGTCCGTGCCTCACTGTTCTGGGGTGCAACACCTTAAAATACCAGGTCTTCAGACCCTTAAATTGGTACATTTCAAGTTTATCTCAGCAATACCTTAAAGCATGAATTTTGAATACTGAATAAATATCAGTTTTAAGATATTTTAAGTACTATTTTCTGTGCTTCAACAGCCCAGTGGTAGGTAAGCATGAAGAGTGCAGGCAGCGCGGCTGTATTCCAGCTCTCCGCTAGAATCCACATGCCGGGGATGCCCTCGCTCCCACCCAGCTCTCGGCGGTCCCCAGCATCAGTCACCGATCGATAGCACGTGGCCCAGGGCGAGATGCCTTGCAAAATGCTCTGCCAGAAGCCTTCCTGACGAAACAAAATTACACTTCCAGCTATTTTCCTTTGCATATTTTGGGCACAGTCGGGCTTTTAGGAATTGCCCCCCTGAGCACCGTTTTAACATTGGCTGCCCGACGGTCTGCGCTTACACGGCTCTGCTAATCCCAGTTTTAAGATGCTGGATTAGTATCAGCGTTATTTCCATGACTGTAGGGCTAGAAAAATACTGACGTATTTAAAAGATCAGTAGTCTTTTCAGAAGTATTTCCAGCATTTCCCGGAAATAGCTGCTTTTACCTTTCTGGCTGAAAAGCTAAATTCCTTTCAGCCAAATACGCTCCCTTTTTAACATGGGAAACGCGCTGTCTTAAGAAATATAAGAAATCCACAAAGGAATGTTTCTCAGTAGCTGTGTAAAAACGAAATCAACCGTTAGATGGAGCTCATAAAAAAGAAATACACCATTTTTTTTACGTAAGGGATCTCAGAGACAGCGTTTGCAGTCTGCTCCCCTTCTAAAACACAGCCCGTCGCATTACGCACCTGTTTATCGGCAAGAATGGGTTTGTTAGCAATTCTGCTCCGTGAGCATTCAGGCTCCAGCTTGCAGACTTCCCTTGGATGACAGTATTGGTAGTTACGTGTTCGTGGCTGTATTAATTAGCCCTCGTTAGTACCTGGGCATGGCGGGGGGCTGGCTGTGCGGAGGGGCAGGGCGCAGCGGTGCGCAGCCCCGGTTCCCTTCTCGGCTGCCTGGGAAGGGTACGTTCAGCCTTCATCTGGTCTTGCTGCCCCAGAGCATGGCAGGAAACCTCCAAATCCACACCGGTGTGCAGTATCCAAATACATCCCTGATCTCCAGTATTTTTTTCCCAAGAAAACAACTGGCTTGTGATTTTTTTTCCCAGAGAAACAGTGGCAACACGTTGCCTGAATCCCTTATATCCATCCATTTGGTTTTTCCTCTAAAATCACGCTCATTTTTATATTTCTTTACTTACTCAGAAGTGGAACGGAGGCGATTTCTGCGTGTCGGATGGTGGTTACAGACCACGTCCCTCCTCCTCTTAAAGGTGTTTGGGTGTCAAGACTTGGTAATGGACAACAGTGCTTTGGCCACCTCTGGGGGTACAGTGAAAGAGGGAAATAATCCTAAAAAGGGATTCCTTAATAGAGATTTTCAGACCAATTCCTTTTGATTTACATACTGTTACTAAATTTTCTCTAATGTTCTCTAATGTTTCTCTAATGTTTACTTTATGGTATTGAAATATATCTTTTAAATTCTAGTAAGTCCTTTGCAGTAATTTACACATACCTTATTAATATTACAGTTTTCTTAGATATTCCTAGCAGTTTTTAAAAAATAAATAAATAAATAAATAGCTGAGACAGTTTTGTGGTGGTGATAAGAAAGGTAAATCTCAAATGCTTTCACACCCGTTTGTGAAAGTATCAGATTTAATTGGTTTGAAACAGGCTTTTCAAAAAGCCCCTTTTCTCATTTTCACATACCAAAAGCATCTGAATTTCTGCAAAATGCCTTTAAAACTTAAAATTATTAATAGGGTTGTACTTGCCCTTGAGATGCAATTTGAAACACTGGAAGAAAGTAGCAATCAGAAGGTACCAGGTCCATGTTCTGGCCCAAAACCGAGCTGCAGGGCAGAGTTAATGAAGTTGGATACTGGCTGATAACTTGCTGAATGAGAGCTGGTAGAAGAGGAGCTCTTTGAGTGACTTTGTGTGAATAACCTGTTGCTTACTTACTTAATTTGCAATATGCAGAATATTTTACCTCAAGCTTAAAAAGCAAGTTGATTTGTTTGGTTTTTTGGGCTTGTGTGTGGTTTTTTTTTGTTTGTTTGTTTGTTTGGGTTTTTTTTTGCAAAGCCCCAAATTAAAAGAAGCAAATCAAGCCATTCCCTTTTACTGTCTACATAAACTGGAACTCTGTATGGAACCAAGATCATTGGCAGCCAAGAAGTGAGGGCTTTTTTGTTGTTCAGGTAGGTTGTTCCACAGTTGTTGTTCCCTTGGACTGAAGCGTGGCAGGGGCTGGCTGCGGCTCTGGGGGCGCCAGGTCCTGCCCTGCGGGTCGCCCAGGGTTTCCTAAATCTTTTATTCCATTGCTGCTTCCTACAAGGCAGTTTACACTGGGCTGCATCTTTTTCTGACCCCAATGGGATAAATTAGTTTAGATATTGCCTGTAGAAGAAAAGAAGGAGCCCAATATTGACATTAAATATTAATGTAATGTAAAAAGAAGCCCTTATAGGCACAAAATGTTAATGGTGTAGTCTGGATTTAAGGGAAGTCTAAATAAAGAAACCTGCTGTCACCAGGAGCAGCAACAGCAATGAGCTTCAGCCTGCAGGTCACCCCAAGAGCTGTTTCCAGGGAGGGTGACCCCCTCTCTGCAGCTGTGCCCATTCCTAATGCAAAATGGGTTTTAGCACTTCAGGCAATAGTAGTTTACAGCATTTTAAAACCTTTTTTTTCCTCAATGCTTTTATATCTTGGCAGGAATCTCTTTTTCTTCTCCTTTTTTTTTTTTTTTTTTAATCCATTGCCTTCCATTATTGAATTTTAATGCTTTTCCTTTCCCACATCTTGAACACCGCATTAAGATTCCTGGCCCTTTCTCAAGCTGCCCATGACCTCGCGAGGGCAGCTCTATAAATCAGCTCTATCAAAGGGACGTGCCAAGCTAGAATTTCCCAGCTTTCAAAGGCTTCCTATGTGGTTTGTAACAGGCTTATAACGTGTAAATGCTCTTCCCTGTGGAACAGGGTTGGGAAACAAGGTGAAAAAGACCTGGGAATTATAGGTGGGCTGGAGCAGGAGTTGCTCCCTCAGCTTGTCTTAACAAAACTCGTTTTTCCGGTGTTGCTAACCAGTTTTTTGTGTTTGTTTTCCCACTGTATGGGGGCACTGGCACTGGGGGAGGTCTTTGTGCAGGAGTTACGTGTTTGGGTACCTAATAGATCCATCAGGTTGAGGGTGAAAACCCCGCGGAGCGTGTCCAGGTCTGTGCCCACCTACCTGGTCGCTCCCGGTACAGGCAAATTTCCCTGTGTACAGTGTGGGGGAATCTTAGGGCACGTATCGACGTGTGAATGATCTCAGGGCAGAAATAATGCTGTAAATGTGGCCCATCTGATAGAAAACAGATTTCTTTAATTACTGTTACTTGTCATTAACACGGTGCCTGGGCAAAGCTGTTGAATTTGCATTCACAGAGGGGTGAGGGTCTTCACAAAAATGTTTCTTGGGCCACTGTTTGACTCCAATTTCCTTTTTTCTTCCCCCCTTTCCATCAGTATGTTGGTAAATGGGAATATAGCTTTGAGGTAAGTTCGGTAATGACCCCAACCCCCGTACCAAACCCTAGAATAGCGCATCTTGCTCGCTTCTCTAGCAGTGCTGTGCAGAAGTGACGTGACTCAGTGCCTTTCCGTAGATCCTGCTCCAACGTGCCAAGCCTTATTTACTCAGGTAGTCATAGAACCATAGAATGGTTTGGGTTGGAAGGGACCTTAAAGCCCCCACAGTGCCACCCCCTGCCATGGGCAGGGACACCTTCCATAGCCCAGGGTGCTCCAAGCCTCATCCAGCCTGGCCTTGGGCACTCCCAGGGATGGGGCATCCACAGCTTCTCTGGGCAACCTGTCCCAGGGCCCCCCCACCCTCTGCAGGAAGAATTCCTTCCTGATGTCCCATCTCCATCTCCCTCTTTCTGTTTAAACCCATTACCCCTTGTCCTGTCACTCCCTGCCCTTGGAAAAAGGCCCCCCCAGCGTTCCTGTAGCCCCCCAGGCACTGGAAGGGGCTCTGAGGTCTCCCCGGAGCTTCCCTTCTTCAGGCTGAACCCCCCAACTCCCCCAGCCTGTCCCCAGGGCAGAGGGGCTCCAGCCCTCGGAGCATCTCCGGGGCCTCCTCTGGACTCTCTCCAATAGGCCCATGTCTGTGTATCTGATAGGACTTATTTCTTTAAAAATGAATAGGGAAAACTTTACAGGGGGTTTTATTACCTTCTCAGAAAGTAGCCTTTAATAAAAGGAGTGAAGGGGACAAATGATCTCTTCCTTCCATTCCTATAGGAAGTCAGTGCAGCCTTGCTGATTTACACAGGTGAAACTTGCTGTCTCATGTACCAGAGGGAAGAGTCTGGTCAGATTACCAAAATAATGCGTGAAGAATGATCTGAATTTAGACATTTAATGTAATATAAACATGCAATATAAGGAGATCGTTACATTTTGAAGTTATTTGATTACGTACCTCTGGTTTATCGTAAAAGAACAGTAGACAGCAGTAAGCATGATGCCATAATACGTAAAGAAACCAAAACAAGCATTGATGTTCACACTGGATACTCAGAGTGACATTATAAGGACGCTTGTTCCTGATATTTTTAGTGGCCTCTTTATATGTGCTTTACTTTTTCCCTTACCAAACAAAAAAAAAATTAAAAATTGCAGTCAACAGTTCATTCTGAGATGATTTCAATGAAAAGCTAATCCAAGATGAGCTGTTTATGTGACACTGGTCTTGATCGTTTTTATCCCTGAGCTTCGAACAGAAACACCCAAGCGCTGGTGCATGCAGAGAGCAGGAGCGGGCGGCAGACGGGGCCGGGCTGCGGGAGGAGCGTCCGCAACCTGCGCCAGCCGCGGGTGGGCACCTGCCACGACCCAGTACCAGCTGCTCTGCCTTCAGCCAGAATTTAGGGAAGCTAAATATAGAAAATTTAGCTCCCCTCCACCTT
>NW_010274191.1:1148-6220 GCF_000690775.1 Eurypyga helias | reverse complement strand
CGGAAGCTGTAGTTGGCAAAAAAATTCTTCCCTCCTCATACGCGAACGTTTATTTCATGGTATGTTTAGTGCAGCGATGCCTGAGCAAGCCTCGGGCAGGTTAGCAGGGGATGTTGCTGCAGGAGAGACGTCACGCCTGCCCAGCCCGTGCGGTGGGGAGCGAGGATTGCAGCACGGCAGCCTGTGCGCACGCGGGTCCGAATGGCCCCGGGGGATGTGCGTGGGTCTCAGGTGGAGCGGTCCCCTCTCACAGGGCAGCGTGGACGTTTTTTGTGACGCTGAAGCTTTGTTCACGAATACGCCCGCTTAGGTGCGCGTGGTGGGTGTGGAAGCTAGCGCCGTTCGCCTGCGTTTGGACACCGTTCACAGCACCCGTTAGCAATTCCCAGGAGAGTGCTCCTAGCTTTAGTTCCTTGCTCTCAGATCGAACGGCCCGTTGCTTCTTTCCCTTGTCTCTGGCTTGCCTGCTTTTGTTCACTTTTACCATTTTTCTGTCGTGCAGACCCACACATTTCTTCACATAATCACCCAGTCGTGCCTGACCCTGAGCAGGATAGAGGATGGCACCCATGGGCCCACTGTGGAGGTTTGCAATGGCAGCCCCTTGCAAACGTGGATGCTAAGGAACTACTCAAGGCTGGAAGTCTTTAGAAACATTTTTTACAGCCCCACTGACTATTTCCTTTAACGAACGGTTGGAGGTTGGTATTAAAAAAGCAAATGTAACGGGTAATGATTGAAGCTTTTCCCAGAAAAATGCTTCTCTGTTCTCTGCCTGTTCAGCTCTATTGAATTTCTTTCTTGCTTTCTCAGATGCCTATAGAGATATATGATAGTATGTGTGTTTAGTGTTAGTTTTTAGTAAAAGTCTTATCAATTATCATAGATATATATTAATTGTTACAAATGCATGTTATTATGAACGGGTTTTAGGTGAGTTCAACTGCCTTGAGCTACCTCCGTGATCTGTCGATGTCAACATGATCACTGCTGTTTGCCACAGCTGAAAATTTGGTCCCAATTCCAAGTCACAGAAATAATGCCAATTGCAAAATATTTTTCAGAAATGTTCATTTTGAAAATTCCCCGTTTCAGGTAATTTAATCCTAGAGCTATTAGTCACAGATAATGTCAGAACATCAACAGATAATTTGGAAATGTTAACCGCTGAAGGAATCAAAGTATCGTGCCGACGGCGCTAGGCAGTTTTGGTGGGTGGCGTGAGGGACCGTGATGGGGCCGTAACGTACGCAGAGTCTTCGCTCACCGGCGTCGTTATTTCCATCCATTTGGTAAGCGTGAAGCTACAGAACGTGCTGCTGTGCATCTGCAGGTGTGCACAGCTACCTCTGCACCCATGCCTGTGTTCTCACCCGTAGGTAAGATGAACATTTTAGGCTGGCTCCTAGCAGTGTTATATTGCCTAGTAATTAATAGTTTTCCAAGCAAACGAGACCTTTTTTGTAATAGCATAAATAACGATAGAACACAGAAAGGAAAAAAAAATGTCTGAGGCAGTTGAAAATCCCAATGATATGGTAGTCTAGCATGAAATTATACACTCAATAAAAAAGGGAACAGCTGATGAAGGCGGCAGCAGCATTTTTAGACTTGTTTGCATTTCTGGTTATAGAAGAAAATGATAGCAGCTTAATTGCACTTAAAACAATATAAGGGAAGAATCAGTGATGCTTTGAGCAGTGCTATTTAGTAAACAAGCTACTTCTGTTAGCACTACTAATTCTTTGCTCTTGTAATTAGAGGGGGAAAAAAAAATGCCTTCTATTCATCATTGCCTGCGTATCAAATGGCCCCTCGGTGATTTGTTATAGTATCTGCAGGCTTTTCTCGGGGGATTGCGCAAGAGTTGGTCTCGAGGGACGAGCTATGGAGAGAATATTTGGAATACAAAGCAGGAGTGTTAACGTGTGAGATGGCACGCGGTACGAACTGCAGGGTAAAGTGTACGGGGTGATAGCGCGGCTGTGTCTTTGGGGAATCAGATGGGCTGTTGGCAGCGGTGGCAATTCCCACCACTTTCACCGAGACACCAAGCAAGAGCCTTTTCCTTTGGTTTTTTCCCATGAAGGGGCACGATGGTGTTCATTAGCCGTGAGACGGCATCGGAGACGCTAGAGTGTCTAAAATGACTCCTTACTTGCCTGACTTCCATTACGGTTGTGGCATTTATGTTCTATTTTAGTGGCACGTGCACTCCTGGGTGTGCGCGAGGGAACAAGCCACCCCCACCACCCAGGTAGCCGCTCTCTTGAAGCAGACCTCTGCCACGCTGCCGCTCCGAGGCTGCGGGTCGGGCTCTCTTCTCCCACGGTTGGTTCATCCTTTCTCCCTTCTCCAGGAGGCTGCAGAATGTTGCCATCCGTCCTGGTTCCCCTGTTTGTTCCTTTGCGTGGTGTTGGACATAAAATATGTCTCTGCTCCTGTGGAAGATGTGCAAAAAAGGAAGATTTCAGTCCTGAAATCACCCATTCCTTGGTTCTTGCCGGAGAAGGGTTGTAGTTGCTGTGGATCTGCTGTGCAACAGCTCAAACCTTGTTTGACTGCTTTTCCTGGAGCATTTTAAACCTGCCTGTGTGGGTTGCATGACTGTTAATGCCCTGGGAGGGCAGAGTCCATGGGGTGGCCAAGCGGGGCAGGACCTGTCCTGCAGCAGGCAGCAGACTGCCCCATGGCTACACCTGCCCCGGAGAAGGGTGCGGAGAACCAGGCTCTGAGCTCTGGCCGGGGGATCAGGGGAGGTTTCATCCTCAGCCATGCATGGATGGCGTCCGTCCCGCAGCGTGGCATTCCCCCTGGCCCTGCGGGTTCAGCGTAGGGGCTACGCAGCTCTGACAGGCACAGCGGCTGACTCGGCGCGTGTGCGTCTGCGGATTTGCATATAATACGGCAAATTAATTGTTTCTTTCAGGAGCTGAAAGACCTTTTAGGAAATAGTAGATTGGTAAATGCAACACTTACAGAAAAGGCGCTTAAGGTGTGTGCTGAATTGTTGTGATTTCGGATGTAAACCCCCCAGATCAACCCCGGAGGAGTGATGGAGAGAACACCAGCTGCTCGGCTGTGAATGTGCCTGTCTTGTTTTATCTGAGGACACAACTTCTTCTTTAACTTCCCTAGATCTCTTTACCATCATGTTCTCCCAGTGTTTTTTGAATACAAAATGATGTGTTTCTTCAAAATAAGCTGTTTCCCTTCCGACTCTCTCATGCCTCAGCGATAGTGTCATGTGGTAGGCACAGAAAGAGGTGGGTGTCCCAGAGAGTTAAAAATACGTTGGAAACGGAAGAGAGTTCATCTCCACGGTACCGTTGTTCCTACGATGCTCGGCAGATGTATTTCCACGGACCCGGACTGCACGTTCCGCAGAGACGCCCACTGCCCGTGCTGCCTGGCCACGCGCGAGGAGGGCAGCGGCTATGATAATTAGCTTCGCTTCGTATTATAATTAGATCTCCTCCCATCTGAGCATGCGTGGTTTCCTCTGGTGGTGGTCTTGGTGGTCTTCAGGTGGTCTCACGGTGGTCGTTCAGGTAGATGGGCGGTCTTGAACTTTTTACCTTTCTTAGTTCACACATGCACATTACCTATTTCATTATATAACTACTTCCATGTTTATAAATCTCCGAGGTTACAGTACATTATGAGTTGGTATAGAATGGACACATAAATCAACTTCACCTACTTCAATTGTTCGTCTAGTCACATAACATTCTTTTAACAAAGTTTCCTAGCAACTACTTAACATAATCTCAATGTTGACAAGCTCTACTGATTTTCTTGTATTTTGCCCCAACAGCGGGGCAGCCTGGGGAGCAGCCTGGTGGGGTCTCGTGCGCCATACGGGGGACAGCCGGGGGCGAGTACGCATCTCCTGGCTTGCGTCGTGTCCAGAATACTGAAATAAAAGTGAAAATGCCGTTGCTGGTTTTCAGCAGTGATGGTCTCGCTGCAGCTCTTGCCCTTCTCCGTTGCAGAAGCTCACCCTGAGGCACGTCAACAGCAACCAGTGTCTGGATGAGCCGTCGGAGGAGGACAAGATGGTTCCCACCATGAGGGAGTGCGGTGACGGCCGTTCCCAGCAGTGGCTGCTGCGCAACATGACCCTGGGTGCCTGAAGCCGGCGCCGACCCGCTGTCTCGGCTGGGATCTCCTCTTCCTCCTCGTCTCCCTCCTCCCCTCCTTGCTGAGGCTGGCGGCGAAGCCCTCCAAACCCCAGCTGTCAGAGCAAAGTCACGGCGGGGTTTCCTTGATGCGGCGGGTCTCCACGTGCCCCTCAAAACCTGTGTCTGTTCAAAAGCAGCTCATCTGAGCCTAGAAATGTCAAAACGTGCTGTTAGCAACACAAACGGGCTCAAAAATGGTTCCGGAGAAGCCTCTGTGAACCCTACATCAAAGCAAATGGGGCGGGAGGGTGTTTTCTGTGTGACACCACGATGGAGAAGTGGCCCGACATAAAATGCCTTATGACACGAACTGGCACTGGGACCCATCCTGGCAGGCGTCTCCTGAGCCGGAGGTGTTGGTGCTGGTCTTCCTTGGCATCGCGGGGGGCGGTATCTGCTCTTCTCTCGTGTCGGGCGGGACTCGGTGAAGAACCGCACCAAGCAGCAAAGTCGCCAGAAAGCGCAGAAAAGACGTGCTGGGATAAAAATAGTGGGATCTGGTGTTTGGAAGAGCAGCAAAACTGAGGACAGACTGCCCTCAGAAACTGAAATTAAACCCAGCGAGGCACAGCGAAAGGTGCGGGAGCGATGTGGAGGAGGAGTGACGCACGTGAGTAGCTACAACCAGGGCAGATTGCAGAGTGGGCAGGGAAGTGGCGGGGGGCGACACCTGGGGAGCTGCAAGGGGGTTGCGGATGGGGGCACCAAAAACTGACACCACTGGGGACTGAGCGCTGCTCTGAACTCCATCCCTGGCTGCTCCCCTGAAGCGTCGGTATGTGTCTGCATCCCGCAGCCCAGAGCTCCGTCCGCGGATCCCCTGCGCACCGAGGGCGGAGCTGGGTGGACGCTGCGCTCCAGCTCCCGCTGTTCTTGCGTTGATAGCGA
>NW_010274191.1:0-1133 GCF_000690775.1 Eurypyga helias | reverse complement strand
TAGCGACGACAAGACGCTTATTTATATTTTTTGGTATTTTTGTGGCTTAACCCTTTTGTTAGCGTGGTTATTAAAGACGCGCCGGCGGCAGGTGGTTGTGGCGGGGATGTGCCGGCCCGCGGCGGGGCATGGGGAAGGATCCTGCACGTACAGGGGACATTGCTGCCTGCACCGGTGACGTTTCCTTCGGTGACGCCGGCAGCACGCGCTCCTCAGAATGCAGGTGTTGGGCGAGGGGCTGGGCTGGCGTCTCGGCAGTTGTCTGTAAATTCCCATTTCCTGGAGGGTTCACGAGACCTCAGTCACGGGGCAGCAGCCGTGGTGCGATACGTCACGGGTAAGTGGTGAAATGGTTTCCCGTTGTTCCACTCACACTTCCTCAAAAGGTCCGTTTATGCACTAGGTCACTAAAAATTACAGTATTTTCTGTATAACGCTCTGGTTGTTACGGATTAAGTGTCATATATGTACGTATTATAAATTTATAGATCATATTTTCTTGATACGCATCATTAAATGAAAAACAGAAGGACATTAAGGTGGAGAAGTGATTGCTGTGCATGCGTGGGAGCTGCAGCAGCGTGGCTTAACTCGGACTGGAAGCGCATCTAGTCCAGCCTCCCTGCCCCAAGGCGAGTCAACCCCTTCCAGTTCTCACCCTCGGAGTGCCGCGACGTACGCGCCGTGGCTCGAAAACTAGCAAAACAGAAGGCTGTAATCCCGCCTCGTGGAAAGAGCCGGCAGCATCCCAAGCAGATTTAAACACCAATCTCCGTGCAGTAAGAGGTTAATAAATCCTTTCCTTGCCAAGGGCTTTTGCCACACGAACGGGCACTCGCGGGTGGATCGCGTGTGCCGGCGCTTGGCTTCCGCATGCCGGCGCGGAGGGGAACGTGGCGGGAGGTCCCGCAGCATCAGGAGCGTTAGGAGAGGGCAGGTGGACGGCTGCCGAGTCTACGCTGCCCTGTTCACATCCCAAGGTTTTTGTGATGGCATTGCCAGAAGGGGATGGCAGGGTGGAGGCAGCTTGAGGTGCTCAAAAACAGATGCAGAAAAGTGTATTTTTCTCCTCAGAACTACTATAAAGGTTCGTACTGAATGTGTAGAGGAGAGGATGTGTGGAGAAATGTGTG
>NW_010274190.1:0-295 GCF_000690775.1 Eurypyga helias | reverse complement strand
GTGGTTATTTTTTGCCCATTACCAGGATCCGTGTCAACGCGGGAGCTGACGGAGATGAGGACGCGGTTGTACCTCAACTTGGGGTTGGTCTACGACAGCCTGAAGGAACCGGCAAAACGCGACCACTATCTCCAAAAAAGCATCTTCCTCTCGGAGTACGGACGGGCCGGGAAAGCCGGAACCCTCCACCCCGGCCTCGGAGCGGGTTTTTGGGGGGGATTCCGGTGACGGCGGCTCCGTTGGCAGGCGATGCCGGTTGGATGAGGATCTTTACCGGGCGTATTTCAACCTGGGG
>NW_010274189.1:0-6276 GCF_000690775.1 Eurypyga helias | reverse complement strand
ACTGACCACAACCCCCATTCCCTTTTCACAATTCCCTTGCTGCTGCACTGCTGGAAGTGAGGAGGTAGACAAATCAGGAGCAAAGCTGAGCATGGGAATAAGGGAGGGGTGGGGAGAAGATGTTTTAAGATTTGGGTTCATTTGTCATTGCCCTGCTGTGATTTGATTGATAATAAATTAAACTAATTTCCCCAAGTCGAATCTGTTTTGCCGGTGATGGTAATTGGTGAGTGATCTCTCCCTGCTCTTATCTCGACGTTACACTCTCTCTCCCCTACCCAGCTGAGGAGGGAAGTGACAGAGCAGCTTTGGTGGGCACCTGGCCTCCCGCCAGGGTCAACCCACCACAGAAGTCAAACACATTGATTTCTCAGGTGTCAGGTTTCTAGTTCAATAGGGGACTTAATTTACTTTAAAAATCAAAGATTAATTCCTTTTGTTTACTCCCTCCTTCACATCCAGTTCTTGTGACATTCTGTTCCTCCTAGATGTTTTTGAAATTCATATGAGTTCTTACTGGGAACAAGAATGTTCTTAAATTCCCGGATGACTGGGTGGCTCACCAGGATTTCTTTATGACTAATGAATTTTTCTTGCTCCCTCAAACCTTCATCATTAAGGCCATTGTTTCCCCAAGGATACGTCCTTGCGCATTCAGAAACGACGGGAGGTTCTTTCTCCCCCTCACAGGTTTTGTGGCAGATGCAGCTGAGCTCCAAACACCTGCGGTGGCTCAGCTACTCTGCGACTTGCTATCAGCTGTGAGTCGGTAAACTCTTACACAGCTCAAAGGCTTTCCTAACTACACCTTCATTCCTTCTCCTTCCCCCCCTGTTCCCATTCTACAAACTGTATGGCAAGGATGTCTTATTTAAAAAAAAAACAGATTTGCTCTCCACTGGACAATCATTAGGTACATGATGGGATGTGCCTGTGGAACTGCAGATTGTGAGAAAATGGGATTTCTGGATCTCTATCTCACCCTTCTGCTGTTCAGCTATCTCTGACCACTCTTCGTAGCCCTGCCACTCCCACGTATTTTAAAGGAACAAACTTTTGGGGAAGGACAGACCGTGTTAATCACAAAGGTAAAAGCAATCTTTTTGCCTCGATTCCTTCCAGAATGTCTGCTTGCTCTCAGGACAAAAAGCTTTCAAAGTTTGGGAGGGTGGGGAGGTCGGTAAATACTCGCAAGACTTGCAAGTCTTGAGTGATGATACGTGAGAACAAATAATTTTATTTTGTTCTGAATTTACTTGAACTTCTGTAAAAAAGAGAACAAAGCCCTTTCTAAAAAACTGTTTGATGAGCTGGTTGTACTAAGTGATAAAATGAGATCTCTTTGACCTTTTTATGTCATAAAATTAAGCAGTGGTTATAAAAGAACTTTAAGAGTGCTAGAAGAGGAGCTATTATCCATTTACTATGCATTTAGTTGTTGTACCAGCTTCTCACACTGTCTAGCGCCTTGCGGCTGTTACTAGCTGTTTTTAGCAAGCGGGCTTTATGCCTCCTCCCTTCCTAAGGCAGGTTTTCCTCTTTCTCCAGATAAGAAACCTCCATGCTAGTACAGCTTCACAACTTGATTGTTGCCAGGGCTCAGAGAGACTGCTTCTGATCTCGGCCCACATTTTTTCGGGGAGGGCTATTTTAGCATCTTTGGTCTGCTGTTAATCATTAGTGATCAGGGATCGATGGTGTTCTTTCTCAGGGAACAAAAACATTCAATCTGTTTTATCTGAGGAGTTGGCAGGGTAAGACGCTGGCTGATGGCTAGAAGACTTCTTCCAATGCACAAAAGGGAGTGTAAAATGACTGGAGTTTATGTGGTTTGGGAGCAGACAGGGAAAAAAGAGGCTTTGTCAGCCTTTATTCCTCCTTCTTTCTTCTTCTTATTGACCAAACTCTCTAACTACACACAAACACGCACACCTTATTACACATGGTTGCTGTTTGCATTCTGACTGTTCGGTGCCAGCCTTGATCTTAGCTTCTTTTCACGATGTATGCACCTCAGGGCTACAGGGCACTAGTAACAAAACGCAGGATTTTGGTGGAAGTCAAGGCCAAAATTAGCTGAGTCCTCTTCAAGTCACTGAAAGGATAATGAATGTCGGAATCATACCCTGGCTGTTGACAAATTGGTGCCATTAGCAGGAGGAAGCACAGACTGTTCAATAAGTATTGACACTTAATGGCTCTGAAGTATTGGTGGGCTGGCAATTTACATCTGCTTACAGCAAGGTACATAGTCACAACAATTTACCGTCTTCTCTCCTGTGGAAATCCACTGATATAAACTGTCAAGCAGGCACTAGATAATTCCTCCTTCCAGTCTCATAAATGACTCTTACAAAGGTCTGTTTAGAAATCAATAGATCTTATATAAGAAATGGGCGAGGAGGCAAGGTCCTGTTTAATTAGTAGGTAACTGTCATAAGGTAACATCATGTTTTGGCCTCAGATTTTTGTTGAGACTCCATAGATTTCCTCAGAAAACCTCTCATGGTCCGTGCACGTCCTTCTGAACTGGCAGAGATCAGCTCTCAATTTATTCAAGGCGTCTGAGGTGCTTGCATTCCACAGGTGTCCCAAGAGCCAGCTTCTTGCTCAGGATCTGCTCAACTTAAAGGACTCCAAAACCTACTGCAATTCCAGCCTGGAAGCCCATCCCCGGGCAACTCACACACTGCCCCATGCTTGCGCAGGGAAAGGCAGAATGCTCCTCACCGGGGCACAAACCCTGCCCCGCAGGTTGCACTGGTGGCCTTCCTCAGAGGGAAAACCCACAACTTCCAGCTTCTCCTACTGAAGGTTTCCCTCACCAGCTCCAGCTAGCACACTCCAAGAAGATGGACTTTGTGGAACTACTCTCCTATGATGGAAACTTCTCAGAGAATGCATATTCCACACAGCTTTCCCAGAAATTATTGCCGTTTCTTCCTCAGTTGCCAACGAAACCAGCAATGGATCCTTGGCAATGTAGAAAGCGGCAGGGAAGGATTTGCGCACACCTGAAGGAGCGCGAATGCTCCTCTACAAGAACATTTTCGAAATTATTGTCATGGGCTACTTATATAAAAAAGCTCACGGGAAGGTTAACTGAGTCCCTTACTGATCTGAGTCAGTGTAAGGGATATGTCCACTGCGGCACAGAAATGTACATATCACAACAACATTCAAAAAGTTGGTGTTTGGCATCATACCTTCTCTTGCCCACCATTTAAGAAAAGTCATAAAAACACCTTAGAAAGAGTATTTTACTGTATTTTTGTTCTCTTGAAACAATAACTGAGATAGGTTTATTAATTTTTGATAGCCTGTACCACAGTGAGTTTAGTTTGAACCAGCTTTTGGACAAAACGTAATTATAGAGATGATGGCCAATTACATGAACAGCTACAGTCTGCAAAACCACATCTCAGTTTTCCTCAGGGTTCCCCTTTATCGGCCTGTCAGACCACTGTTTCAGTCACTCAATGAAGATCTGAATTCTCATCACAGAATTCAACGTCTTGCATTTTTGCTTTTCTTGCTTTTCCCCAGGCTCTCTTGCTTTCCCATCCATGCCCTAAATGTCATCCTTTAGTCTAAATAAAACATTTATTTCAAATTAAATTCATATATATCAATAAATGCATTAACCAAATAAATCTCACCTAAAATGCGACATTTATTTGGGAATGGTCAAGTTATTTGAGGTCCTCAGGTCCTAGAGGTCACTGTACTGCGAACTGGTGTCGTCACTGGGTGGCAGAGCACGGGGAGCACCACAAACCTGGCACGGCTCTAGCAGCTGTTCCCTAGGGCAGGCAGAGAGGGGCTGAGGCCGGAGGAGCAGACATTTGTGCTGCCTCTTGGTATGAAGCATTCAGTCACTTGAGCAACCTGCACGTGAGGGATTCATACACTAAGTCACTGTGTCCTACAGCAAACACCGTGACAAAATGCACAGTGCTGTCAATCGTTAGTTTTATTTCCCTCTCTATTAGGCCACTAATAAACACCGTTTGTCAACTGCATCCCACGTGTATTCTCAGTGAATCCAAGTAAGGTGCACCAGAGATACATTTAATGTTCAGATTCACTGGTTTAATTTTAGCAAGTTGCCGCTACTGCCTCATACTTCATCCTACTAACAGATTTATGTCTAGGGTTTTTATTCATCCATTATTCCTTGCACTATTCAGCGCTTTGCCTTTCTTGCCCTCATTCTTAGCAGACGGGTGATGCACACAGATCTCTCTCTGGGGCCAAAACCACTGTCAATTCTTCCTCCTGCATTAGTAACACATACAGACAACTTGTCTTCTGAGGGTTTTTCACTGTATTTTGTTGTCTCTTATTCTACAAAAAGACATACTGCTATGAAAAGACTCATTGTAGTTGCTTACTCCTACCTTTATCCTCGGGGTGCTGTCATTGTTATCTATGAGCAACAGAACAGCCTATGTTTTTCATATTTCTTAATAGTCTTGTTTATTATTTACTGTTCCTTTCACTAGAATATCAGGTCATCTCTGTTCTCTGCTACGTATCAGACTTCAGCCATTATGATTCTGCATTGTTTCACCATCTTCTATAAAAGCACTCGGGGGGTGGGGCGCATGGAGAGCCCATCCACTCCCGTGGCTATGGAAAATGTAACTCCGGCTTGTACCAAGAGGGACTCTTCAGCATCAGACGAAGCATCTTTATCAGGATTTGTCATAAACACTCAGGTTTATAGGGTTTTGGTTCTTTAAGTCTTTTGCTTTACTTGAGACTGCCCTCCTTTGACAATGTAGTGAAATTCTTTGGTGATGTCCTGAAAGAAAATACCAAGATTTTCTTCCCTGGTTTTGTCTGACTGAGACAAAAGCTCAGGGCAGAGGGAAAGGATGAAAAGAGGGCTGTGTGGTGAATCACCGGAGACAAGGCTCTGTATGAAATCCTGCTTCGTTCACTGTTTATATTCTCGTTGATCATTTTGTTTAGCATAATTTTGCTCCACGTAACTAGATCCAGCTGCCTTTTGCCAGACCTTTAAACGCGCAGGTCTCTACATACTCCTTTTCCAGCAAAGGGCAACAATAATAACTAATAAACAAATTACTGTTAGGCAGGTTCCAACATGTACAAGTAGCCTGTTAATGAAAACAACTTGCAGGGCTGAAAAAGAAAAAAAGCTCTTAAGGGCTCTCTTAAAGGATTAAGTTTCCCTTGTGGTTTTCTCCTCACCAGGAGCCCAGCAGTCAAAAACAAACAACGCTTTACCTAAGAAGGGGCAGAGATTTTTGTTGTGGTGATGCTTTGTTCTGCTTTGTCAGAAACAATCCAGCTCCGGACATCACTCCACCCTTGCCAAGTGAGAACATATCTGCAACTACTACAGCTCCTCCAGGTTTGGCTTCAGCCTGGAGTTCTGCACAGCTGAAGGAGGTATTTTTATACTCAGGAAAGGGCAGGGAAGAAAAGAATGTTATCAGCCAGGCTCTTTCTGGAAATGGCAATAAATTGCTTATGGCCGATTTCAGCTAATGCTGGCCTTTCCCCCGCCGCATTGCCCCACATTCCTTTGAATCTCCAGACTACATCCAAATTCCCATTCTCCGATTTTGCAGGCACAGGGTCTTTAGGACAACAGCTTCCACCTCACCATTACCAGAGGAGTGCATATCCGTGGAGTCATCCGTGAGTTTATTTATACATGTCCTGCCCAAGCTCCCGGTGCCAGGCGTGGCTGGGCAGTGACTCAGCAGCAGGAAACCTAATGTCGTTCCTCCTCGTCTCTCATCCAGGGCATCGCTGCTCCCTCCTTCCTAACAGAAAAGTGATAAAGACACAGTCCCCTTCCTACTGCACTCTCCCTGTCCATAGTCCGTCCCTGCCCTGTGAAGCGTTCTACAACCCCTCTCCCCTTCCATCTCTCCACAATGATAACGAGATTTTGGAGGATACCCAACAGCAAACGTCACTGAGTTTTTACCTAAACCAGCCAAGAAAAGCAAACGCAGCATGGAAGTGCGCAGATTTATTCTCAGTGCTCCCTGGTTTTTGCTTCCAGCGAAAGATTTGGTTGGGCCACACCTCGCCTGTGTTTGGAGGCACAGAAGTGCATGAAGGCAAAGGCTCGTAAAAAAAGAGGATAGTCTTTTCTTTCCCTGCATTTAAACCTCAGTAACGTCCTTAAACCACATTACATATACATAAGTCACCCGAAGGTAGGGATATTTGTGCTGCCAGCCTACGCCTCCCTTCAGGACGAAAGCCACCAGTGGCCACCGAGCTCAGCCT
>NW_010274188.1:62912-65352 GCF_000690775.1 Eurypyga helias | reverse complement strand
AATGAGAGAGGGAGACAGAGCAAATGCATTTGTGTCTTTATTCAGAGATGTTTCCTTTTCCTATACTTCACCTGCCACTCTTTGGGATGTTTTCCAGGTTGCATCAAGTGAATTTCGATGCTCCCACTTGCGAAGGCAAGCATCGGGAAAAGCTCTCCTTGATAGGGGACTTCTCCTCTTCGGCGGAGTTCTTCGTCACCATCGCAGTCTTCGCCTTCCTTTACTCGCTGGCTGCCACCGTGGTTTATATCTTCTTCCAGAACAAGTACCGTGAGAACAACAGAGGACCTCTGATTGTAAGTGTGCGTTTGCAGGCAGAGGTCTTAACCTCTCGCTTTTTTGGTGGTTGAGGCTGTGGCGTGGTCTGGGAGATCCAAGTGGCCCAATGCCCAAAGCATCTCTGCCTTCACCTATTCAGGTTTTTAAATCTTAATGGTGATTTAAAATTCTAACATCAAGGGTAACAGAGACTATATGCAAGTTCAATCCTAATCTTGCATGTACTTGTGGGATTCCCCGCTTCTCTCCCACTGCCTGCAGTGATGATATCCATGCAAATAATGAACATGTAGCTCTGTGGTTGCAGGATGGGGTCCAAGCCATACACCTGTGACAGCAGAGCTTCGTCAGTGGGGCAAAAAAGGGAAAAGGATTTCTTAGGCATCATCGTAGCAGATAAATGAAACCGTGCCCCTGACCAAAGCCTAGCCAGGGAGATTGCTTATTGCTAATTACTGCTGGCTTCAGCCAGATGATTTGGCTTTGGAGAATTATGTGGCTGGTTTTCCAGTATTACCCTGAGCTCCCAGCACATTTCTGTCTTCACAGTGGTTTATGAAACTCCTCACAGTTACCATTCTCTACACCCATCAAGCTGTGGCTCTTCGTGCCTTTGTTTTCCCTTTTACTGATTCCTGAAGGCTTGTGATAAAAAGCAAGTGCTGCTGTGCATTCATTTCCTTGTAAATCGAGGCTCTAAAAGCAGTGAGAGCTATTTTGTTCTAGGTGTCCATTGCCTGCTAGTGCATCATGGCCCATCAAACACCCCTTGGCCTTGTTATACTGGGAAGAGCTGTGTGCTGAACCTCGCTGCACTGAATTTGGTCAGGTCTCTGCATCTGCAGGCTGTAGGGTTGCCTCACACCCTCTCTTCCATGGGCGACCCTCTCCCCCTTGACTGCAAGGATAAGGGCACACTAAGGTAGAGGAAATATTTTTCCGAAGTCTTGGTGTGAAAAGCAATTCAAAGGGAAAGCAGTAGGAGTTTAGTGAGAACTGATGTAAGAGTTAGTCCTGGCTTTAAGAAAAATCTAAAGTGTATAACTGACAGAAACCAGACTTTTGGCTGAGACTTGTGCCTCAAATGACTCAAAGCCACCAATAAAAAACATTAGAAAAATACAGTAGGAAAATAAGTCACCCGTGCAGCAAGGCTGTACTTCTTAAAGGAAATAACTACTGTAGCAGTAAGCAAAGATTATACTTTCGGAAGGTAATCTTAGCATCACAGGGCTTTGAGGGAAAGATTTTCCTGCTGCAAGGAGATGGGAGTTGTTTTGTTTAAGTCTGCATAATCCAAAACTGATGACTTGATACAGGAGAAGAAAAGTCTCAGTCCACATCAAAGGAAACAAATCCCCTTCATTTTGGGGTGGTTGGGACCTTTCCTCTCTGCTTAGAAAATAGTGAGGAAAGGAGAGCAAATTTTCCCAGAGGAGAGGTAGAAACAAGCAAGATCAAGAGGTCTCTGCTGAAACAGTAAATAAACAGAATCTTGCTTCTGTTTGATTCCATTGGTATTGAGTAATATCTCATTTCAGATTGTCTCATCAAAGGATTAGTTGCAGAGATCTGCCATTTTCATTTTCTTCTGGAAAATAATTCTATCTTCTGAGCAACCACATTATCCTGTGTAGCATCAGAACAAGGAAAGAGGAAAAAATACTACTCCTGTCAGGTTGTGGTGTGGCTGTTTGCCATTCTCCAGGACTTTCCCGATACAGCTGCTGCAGCCGTGTTGTCACAGGATGCACGGTGCAATCCGCTGCAGCATTAACGTGGCATTGATTTAATTTCTTCTGTGTAATGGATTGTAATTGAATTTACAGGTTAAATTTAAGCAGTGTCTGTTACCAAAGCTGCTGTTTGCAATGTCCCGGTCTTTAAACCAAGTCTAAATGACCTTGTTTGTTCAGAATATAAAGAGTGTGTCCTACACCCACAGCAGCTCATGCAGTGACTGGTGTTGGGAAGTGGCTTAGGGTTATGCTTAGCCTACACCTGCTCCAGCATCTCCTTTCCACTTCCAGCTCTGCTGTGTTGAGTATTTTTAGAAAAGATGGCCCTTTTTCCCATGGAGAACATCCCTGCTGGTCTCTGCCCAGTGCAGTGATTGCAGCATCACAGCCTGACAGGGACAGGGTGAGTACGACTATGCAGT
>NW_010274188.1:29059-62881 GCF_000690775.1 Eurypyga helias | reverse complement strand
GAAAATGCAGAGCCCCAGGCAGAGAGCGAGCGAGCGGCTGTAGACAGGAGGAATTCAAGGGTCAGGGGATACTCAGAGTGAAAACCAGGTTCCCATGGCTGCAGGATTCACCTGAGGGATGTAACACGTTGTGCAAAGGAGTCCCCCGGCTCCAGGCAGACGTTGCACTGCGCTGACATACCCAGCAAGATCACACATATAACGGAACAGATGTGTGAGCATGTCTCATCCCTGAGACTGTTCCTCCCAAAGCAAAGTGCTGCTGAAATCTGGGGTGCTCTGTGCCTTCTTGAGCCAAGCCAGCAGTCAATCCGCACGTGTGGGTGCAGGTGGCAGGGCAGTCCCCACTCCATCGTCACCATGACTTTCCAGACTACCAGTCTCTTGTCACTTAGTGAAGAGTTAGAAGATGATTATTTCATCTGTCCTTGCTTCTGCTGCAGTGCCTGATCACAGTCTCATATTTAAAACCATTCCCATTTTCCTTCCTCTTGGCTTGATATTTGCTCAGTCTGGGGTGACATCTGCCTTTAAGCAGCACCCTCTCAGAGCTGGCTGCCTTTCCTCCCAACGAACTATCAGGATTCAAAAAAAATCAGGATGA
Organism: Eurypyga helias; assembly: GCF_000690775.1. NCBI lineage: Eukaryota > Metazoa > Chordata > Aves > Eurypygiformes > Eurypygidae > Eurypyga > Eurypyga helias. The sequence continues at coordinate 62,277 of NW_010274188.1, read as the reverse complement.
CAGGAGAAGTGGAGAGAAGGGGAAAAATAAAAAAGCTTTCACTTGAAATTTTGAAATATTTAAAGAAAAAAACCCTTGCACAGGCAATCAGAGCACCGGCAGCGTGTTACTGACTTGCAGGGGACTGTCCGGATGCAGAATATACAGCTCTAGAGAATTTAAAGGCCACTAAGTCACAAGAAACTCGCAGAGAAAATTTCAGTCACCGGTGTTCCAGGTTTACCTTGTTTGTACAAATTCAGGGAAACCCAAGTCCATGTACCGAGATCCCTAGCGAAGCATCACTTTAACTGTGGAAAAATATTTGAACGTTCAGCGTGAAGTGAGACATCACAGCAAGGAAATATTTCCAGTAGGAGAAGCCGTTAACTCCTTCCGCGGCTGTGTGGATGGCACTGTGCAGTGAGCCATGTCTGTTGCTAATGTTGCCTGTCGGGTTTTGGGGATTTAAAAAGGTTATTCATCTGTGAGGGAAGTGGGAGTCACCCCTTCCCATGGGCTGTCAGCAGCGAGCCCTTGCTGCCTGCACCCACCGCTGGCCTTACTGGCTCCTTGCAGAGATCGTTCAGGGGGTTCATGCCAGATGGACAAACCTAAGAGAGGACCTTGGATTCCCAGTTCCTAAAGGAACAAGCAGCAGTTTGGGTAGGTACGTGTGATGTGTTTCTGGGCTCTGCAATCCACAGCTGTGATTTCGGTTTCATTGCAAACTCCTGCCCGATGCATGGCGCAGCAAGGCGCGGGGGGCTTGCCTCGGTGGTGACAAGCCAGTTTCTTAAATGACTGATGAGTGCTAAAGAGCCAGAAACATTTTAAAGAAACTAATTGGAGATGGTGACTTAGATTGTAATGAATGCGATGTACAAAATCTCACTGGTTTTCAGTGTATCTGCATCTCTAAGCCTTGATGTCCACTTGTGTAGCGCCACGTACCCTGGGGAGGCACTGCTGGGTGGCAGAGAGGAGCTGCACCTTGGGACTGCCACCCCAGGCATCTCTGTCTCGGTGCCCTGCTTCAGATCTGTGTGTCTGCAGCTGATTGCAAACAGAGGGTCACCCACCCAACTGTCCTGTGCTGAAGTTTTAGGGGATCAGAGGTAAATGCTTCCATCTATCTCTGGAGTGGGAAAATAAAAGATAGAATAGTCATGGTCAGTGTGTATCCATACCCATCGCCCAGACTTCTTTCTTCTCTTTGCTTAGTTTTTATACCCCGTATACTCCATTAAAACCCCCACTGACAACACTGTCTCTATGTGCCTTCAGGTTTGTCTTTGGGGAGATTACAAACTGGCCATGAAATATCACGTGCGTTCATGTATAAATGTAAATCACTTCATTACTATTCCACTCAATTAATGTAAAAGCATAAAATGATTTAGCCAAGAAAAGTGACTGACATAGCCCTGAAAATATATATTTAATTTTTATAGCAATTACTTGATAATCTCATTCTTAAAGTGCATAAAGATGCTTACGTGTAAGAAGATGAGATCTTGCCTTTGCATCTGGAGCCCTGTGAATAATCACACTGAGCAGAAAGGCAGTTGGTTCTTTGCATATGTTGTGGACTGAGCGAGTGAAGTACACTCCAAGTCTGCTCTTCGGAGATGTCTTTGATTGAACATGTTTTATTTCCTCCTCTTGGTCCAGCTTTCTAGGAAATAGATGGGAAAAGAATAAAGAGCCATCTGTAAAAACACAGATTGAGTCCTTTGCAGTTGAAAAATGAAATTATGAATGACCTGAATAATTCTTTGCGTTTCAAAGAGCTGTTTCAGCCTGCTTTTGTCATCTCCTTTTGGAAACACAAGCCGTGGTGACCTTGCTGTACATGCTGCTGCCTCGCAGAGGGCTCCGCACATCCCTTGCCAGAAGCAAGCTTGCAGGGCCATACACCATTGCAAGAAGCGTGTAATTGTTTCAAAGCTTCATTCTGCAGAAAATCTGGGGTGGGACCTTGTTCAAACCAAAAAAAAGAGCTAAAAGAAGGCATTTGGTGCCTGCAGCAACCTGCTGTTGGCCATTTTCCTGGACTGGGGAGTCTCACTGGGATGGTGCTTGAATTCTTAGGTCAGTTGTGACTGTGAAAGGAAATTCTCTGAGCTGTTTGCCCCTCCTGGGGTAAGGAAATCTCCATCTGCTGCTGTGTAGCTGTGCATGAAACCTGTTTTCAGGACTGGGGCCCAAGCTATAAACCTGGGGAGGTTTGTAGGCTTTGGCATTTGAGGAGTGGCTCCCTTGTAACTTGTAAATATAGAAGAGGGAGGTTTTGTCAAATGGAAAGGTTTTGCAGCATGAGGATTAGCAGATGTAGATGCTTCTGGAGCGGCACTGCAAGCCTTGCATGGAAGCTGGTTATGGGGCCAGCAGCTGTGGTTCAGCGAGGGAGCACAAGCACGGAGGGGATGCCAGGTAACCTCTGTCCGGGCCCGAGCTGGGATTTGGCATCTTTTCAAGTCTAACAGGCCAGGGCTGTCGTGCCGAGCTCAGACCAGCCTGGCTGGGAGGGAGAGCAGGGCACGGAGAGCACAGGGGACATGTTTTACAGCACTGTGGGTGCTGCTGAAGGCACTGGCAGGCGTGGGGCAGGCGGAATGCAGCCCTTTTCCAAGCCCGTGAGCAGCTTCAGCAGGGACGTTTGGCTGGGGGAGGTAGTGCTGGACGCTGGGGGTGTGAAACTCTGCTCTGCACACTTAAGCGACTGCCCCCTCCAAGGATGGATGTTTTGCAAAAGCTAGTAGCTTGATAGCAAGGAGAAACATTTGAGTTACCATGAAAAGAAAAGGCACATTCACAGTTCTATTCTAAAACATATAATGTATAAAAGAGTTCCAAGTAGACATTTTTGGCAAACTCAGTAATAGCAAGTTTCAACTTGAAAAAGGCAGCAAGAATTTATTTTTTTTTTTTGTTACACATACTTCAGGCTCTTAAAAACTCCCTCCTTGGGTATCCAGCATATTTTAAATCTTGTTTTCTGCTTTCTCCTACACGTTCCTATTATGCCTCCTTCCCAAAGGCACCTGTACGCAGCCCAAAGCATCTCAGCTGAGACATGAGAAAGCAACTTTGCAATTTCGAGTATGGCGTAACCATACGATGATACACACTGAAGAGATCTGTAGACAACCATTTCAAGAGAGCAGCTACAGAAATTACTTTGTTCCAAAGGAAAAAAAAAAAAGAAGAAATCACCCATGCTATGGGGATATTAAATATTCAAATGCAGGATTTGTTTTAGTATGCAGACACTCTGCCTTTAATTACCAAGGAGAAATTCCCCAGATAGACATTAAGCCACAGAACAGCTTAGCTTGAAATTCACTTTTATTTTCAGCATGTCATTATCTTGTAACTCTGTTCCACCCAGAGCTGTGAAAATGTTCAGCCAGGAATCCAAACCCACTTGAAAACAAGAGAGGTTCAAGTTCCAGCCAAAGCTGAAGGTTAGCAAAGATTCCAAATAAAGAGGAAGATGCGAGTTGGCTCTAGTCGTATGTTTTCCTCCTTGCATGGCACAGAGAAGATGGAACAAATGCTCCAAGAGCCTGAATCCGGCCAGGTAGCTTGGTGAGAGCTCCCACTGAAAAAATACCTCGTGTTTCATTACCCTTTCTGTCCTGTCTTCTTGAGAAGCTGTTGGTCTTGAAGGGATTTCTGGCATCAGCCACATCCTCCGGCTGGTGGAGGGGCTGGATGGGTTCTTCCCGAATCCCACTGTGCAATCTTTTCCTTTTGGTTCAGTGTGGTTCTTGCACCCAGACAGACTTTACACTTTTTGGGACTTCCTGCGTAAAAGGACTAATCCCAGCTCCCCAGGACTGGGGACACTTTCCCCAAAGCTCTGGAACACATTGCCCAGAGAAGCTGTGGGTAACCCTGGAAGTGTCTAAGGCCAGGCTGGATGAGGCTTGGAGCAACCTGGTCTAGTGGAAGGTGTCCCTGCCCATGGCAGGGGGTGGGACTGGATAGACTTTAAGGTCTCCCAATCCAAACCATTCTGGGATTCTATGATCTTCTCTCAGGTAGGGGAACTGCTGCAAACCATTCTGGGATTCTATGATCTGCTCTCAGGTAGGGGAACTGCTTGCAGAGAGGGCAGGATTGTATGGATGGGTAGGCTTGTATGGACACCCTGGAAGGGAGCAGAGGATGGAGGAGACGAGACCTGAGAAATAATGTGAAATACTTAGTCCCTTTAGGCCCAGCCTCTCGATGGCACAGTGCTTTGGGGGGTTTCTAACTGTACTCTATAGCCCAAGACATGAGCGAAGAGAGGAGGGACTCGTGCAGACTGCAGTCAGTTCACGCCATGAGTTGTGCAAATGCCTCACTGACATGAGGTCAGTCTCTGCAAGCTCGACAGCAGATTGAGCCCCTGCTGCCGTCCCCTGCTTGAAGAACTTTGCTCCCTTTTATAACTTCCTTCTTTTTTTTAGCAAATTTAAACTCCTACATTTTGTTAGTTTTGGTCAATTTGTCTCTGTTTGCTTCAAATCTGTGCCTGCTGCTACGCGTTTATTTTATTGTTGTTGCCAATGCACTGCTCTCAGAGCTCGATTTACCCTGCAAAGCCTAGTAGTGTGGTGGCATCGAGAGAGAAGTGCTTGTCATTTGTATTCCCCGAAACTCTGGTGTGTCCCTGTCTCTTGTGTCAATCAGAACAGATATGTAGGCTTTGCATCCAGGTAGACAGCATCTCAAGCCTCATGGCTAATAAATCCCATCATAATCCACAGCTCAGCGAGTATCTGGTATTTCTACCAGCTGGAATTTTTAGGAAATGTTTGCAATTGAGCTGTTGCCTTTAGGAGTCGGTTTCTCATTCAGTTACTGCTAGGACATACAATAATTTCTTTTGCTGGAAATCTCCCTTAGAAGAAAAATTACTCTGGGCTAAATGCCTCTGCCTACCCGGAGTCTCTTTGGGTGTTAAGATAGTTGTCAGCTCCTGGGCTTCGTGCACTTCAGGAGAGCCCGTTCGGACAGCGTGAACTCAAAGCTCGGCGGCAGGCAGGGGCCTGCGGAAAACAAACTGCGGCACTGTTAAAAGAGAAGGATGTATCCTTTGGGGAAGCATCCAAGCACAGTTCATCTAATCCCACCTGCGTGAGCAGAGAAAAGGCTCATGTCATCCATCCCTGCGGTGCCAGGGAGAGCTCCTTCCCAAAATGTCAGGTGTTCTTGTAGAAGAACGATGCTTCCCAGGGATCGCTTATTTCTTTGGATAGCCACTCCAAACGCTGTGTCCTTAATGAACAGTTTCTCTTCCTTCCGTGCACACCTTGACTTTGTAAGGGGGAAGGGGAAGCAGCCCCCATGGGAGGTGGGATATCGAGACGCAGCGATGCAGTTAGTGGTATGTTAGACTTTGGCACCTCTACCATCTGTTGTGGGCTGACAGATGGGATGAAATATGACAGCAGAAAGGCTCTTCTGTTTTAGCAAGACACAAGAAAGCTTGAAAACTCACACCTTCCCCCTCCTTTCCCCCTAAACCCACACAACAACAGTGTCACTTGGCCACTTGTTCTGGCTAAGACAAGGAGGGGTTTATGCCTGTGTGTGCTCCTGAGAGTCTCCCGAGTGGTTCAGAGCAGAGCTCTCGGAGGCACTGGGTCCTGGAGAGGACCACCACCCCTTCTCGCCCCTTTTCCCGTAGATGGGAATTAGGAGCAAATGCTTTACCAGGGCAGAGAGGAGCTGAGGAGTCTCGGTGCTTGGCAAGTCTTGCTGTTTGTTTGTGCGCTCGTGGTAATTAGCGGCTGCACGGCTCGTGCATCAGGGACATTTGGCCTTACCTGTAGCTGGTGAGAAAACTCCTCATCTGGTAGTGGAGGATTAGCCAATTTCAGGTTCTCCCTGAGACGCTGCCGTGGTTGGAAATGCTTCCCGTCAGAAACCCACCCCGGCTGTCTGTGGGAGCATCCAGGACATGAGCTGTGGCTCAACTCCTTTCCAGGTGTCTGTATGTTTTAACTGATGCCAATTCATCATCCAGGTGCCATGAACAGCCAGATTTCCAAGGCAGATCAGCATCCTGGGTACCAGCCACGCACTTCTGGGAGTCTGGCCTCAGGGTCAGAGATGGAAATGGCAGCCGAAGGGTTCTGCCCCATTAAACACAGCAAGTGCTCCTAAAAAATTAGCTCTGTAGGTGATGACCATAATCCCAACCTTCCACAAAATAATAAGCTCTTGTTTTTTCTCTCCTCTGACTCAAGCTTTTCAGTTTTCTGGTGATTTTTAATATTTTTCTTCCCAAAGGACACACCAGTATAATGCTTCTAACTAATTTGTCTTTTAGGATTTCATTGTGACAGTGGTCTTCTCGTTCTTGTGGCTAGTGGGCTCATCTGCTTGGGCTAAAGGACTGTCGGATGTAAAGATTGCAACCGACCCCGACGAAGTGCTACTACTGATGTCTGCCTGCAAACAGCAGTCCAACAAGTGCTTGCCTGTTCGCAGCCCTGTTATGTCAAGCCTCAACACTTCGGTTGTAAGTGACTTTGATTACTACTTTCCACCTTTACCCTGTGGACGTGTTTTCATCTCTTTTAGTCATGAATTGACCCCAATCGGCTGGTGTAAACCAGTTAGCTGAAATGATTTAACTGGAAGTACAGTCTTGATGCGGGGAAAGGCAGAGCGTGACCCCAGGACAGCTCTCTGCTGTGGAGCGGCACCAGGATGAGTGTGCAGGGTTGGGATGGGGAGAAAGCAAAGTGTCTGTCCAAGTGCATTGGTTGGCCTGTCTGCTTTTAGCTTTCCCCAGCTGCCATGCTTTGGAAAAGGGGGTCTGTGTGCTCCTTTAGGAAGAAAAGGTTTTGTGCCTTGAAGATTCCTTTTAAAATTCTCAAAAAGAGCAACATAAAATTGGTCTTCAGAATGTTAACAAAAAATAGAAAACCGATAAAACAACCTCTCCAGCCCAGCTGACCAATGAATAGCTCTCTTAATTATTTTCTATCCATTTCATCTTTCCACAGTTTCTTTAGATTATGTTTCAAACAATAAAAAAAAAATATTTTGACCTAAAAGCTCAAGCTTTTTATGGAAACAAAAAGAAAAACAGACACATTGTGAGCTACAGCTAAGGAAGGGGAATTTGTGAATTTGCTCCAAAGCTGAGAACGTTTTCCAGCAGGTCTGGGGAGAAGGATGGACTGAGAGCAGCTTTGACTTCTCCCAGGGCTGTGCCGGGTCCATGACGCGCTAGGCTGGGCTGTGAGACCGTGGCTGCCAGGTAACGAGCTCCTCTTCTCCCCACCTAGGTCTTTGGCTTCTTGAACTTTATCCTCTGGGCAGGCAACATTTGGTTTGTGTTTAAGGAGACGGGCTGGCATTCCTCGGGCCAGCGGCACCCTCCGGACCCCATGGAGAAGCAGTCCAGCAGCTACAACCAAGGTGGCTACAACCAAGACAGCTACGGGCCGGCCGGTGGCTACAACCAGCCGGGCTCCTATGGCCAGGTGGGTGAATACGGCCAGTCCCAGAGCTACGGCCAGAGCGGGCCAACCTCCTTCGCTAATCAGATTTAGGGTTCACACAGCACGAGTTCTTGCATCCCTCACTTGTAGAGAGTTTAACAGGTCTCAAGTTTCAGTTGCACCAGGTTTTTAAGGGTTTTACATAAATTAATACTACAACGTGGTGTTTAATGTCGATTGAAGACTTAAGCTTACCTCCTGAGACAGACGGGAGGTGGCCGGTGGGCTGGAGGTGGCCTTTTTTTACCCTGAGTAGCTGGATACAGGGGACATGCTCATCGCAGGTGGTGACCTGGAGTCAGTGTTGTAGTATGTACTGTAGAGATAACTTTATGGTAGTTTTGTATGTGTTAAGATGGTAGAAGCCTTTTGTAGCCTCAAGTCTGTAGTATTTAATATGCATAATCTAATTGAATTTCCTTCTGCATTTTGGTGAGAAACGAAAGTGGTTTACTATTATTTCTACGGATTATTCTGTGTACCCATGCATGTAACATTGCACCCAAATTTTCAAGAAAACTGCCTGTCTGTGGCTCTTCAGAGCATTTGTTTTGGTTACACCTTTGCGTTTCAGAAGATTTTACTATTATTTCAGTTAACCGAGTCATCTGTAATTTAGTGCATGGATAAGCAGTTTCATACTACCAAATGTCTGGACTGTGTAAATGGAACTTCTCAACTTCTGCCACTGCATTTTGTTAAATGTACGTTTAAAAGGAGTATGCATCTTTTATATATTTTGCAGAGTTGAATATATGGCTTTCCCAAGTTCTGAATGCTTTGTAACTAAACTGGTTTTCCTTGAAATGGCATTCAGTAGTATATATGGTACCTGACCAATGTTTATTCCATTTAACTCAGCTAAGTATTCATTCTATAAATCACTATTTCTATGGATGTTTTGTGAATCTTTTAACGTGAGCCGTGGAAAATAAGGACCAAGTAACTGTGTTATATGTTTACAAAAGTATTTATTTAACTAAGATAACAGAGGTGCAGATATCAGTATACAAATCCATGTGAAAATGCCCTGTTGCTTAATATAGCAAATCACAAAACCCGCATGTATTGTTGTGACCTTACAAAGCATAAATATTCCTTTATACCTTCTTATGATAAAAAACCCTCACCTTTCCATCCGTGCTGTTTCATGATAGTTAGATCTCCCCCTGTTCTGTCGCTGCTCTGAGCGCTAGCTTGGTGCTACTGGAGAATGTAACTGGATTGACCAAATAACCCAGGCTCAGAGGAACTCACCCTAAAATAGCCAGAGCCAGACCTGTGTCCCGTTTGGATTTCTTCCCGGGAAGTTCAGCCCTTCCTCACTACAGCATATGGGACACATTGACACAAACGAAAGTCTGAAGCACAATATACTAAGTAAAACTGATCATCTGCATTTCTAAATCCAAGTGTATCAGTATATAATCTTATTGTATGAGCTGTAACGTTGGAAGCATCTTATCTTAAAACAGCTTAGTCTCTTCTATGATTGTTGTAACCAATTTATGGCTACTCGGTGGATGAATCTATATTGTGATATCTATTTGACCCTAATAAAGTTATTGCATACAATGCATGTTTTCAGAGTATGTTAATACTTATATGTCATTGCAAAATAACTAAGAAGACATCTATTAAATAACTATTCCTGTGCTTGACCTGATTGGTCATATTCTTACTGTTTTCCAACACTTTTACGAGGATTGTTTTAATGTACAGTGGAGTACAACACTTCCACAGACACTTGGCATTAAAGGTCAGTATCACAAGTTTAAAAAAAAAAAATTAAAACTGTGTCATTTAATACCTGCCTGCCTCTTTACCTCTCTTTTCATCTCTCAGTAGGAGTAGCCCAGGGCTGCGCTAACTATCCCAGTTCTGTGGATTGCTGGAAAGCCGTGTTTGAGTTGTAGAAAGAACAAGCTGGAACATCTAAATATTCTGGTATTCCAAATGGGAGCAAAATATGGTTTTCTGGGTCAATGAAAATTTTTATTTTGGCTTTTAGTTCTTTTGTTCCTTTGTTTTTCTCAGTTTGGAAAAGTTATCTAAGTTAGATATATGCAACCCAGGAAAAAGTGAAATCTCTCTCCACTAGAAATAGAATTTTTTGTGTCAACTAGTGTTCTCTTCATCAGCTTTTCCACCTAGATCAGCAGGGTCCCATTCCCAAACTCTTCTATCCAATGCTGAGGGTAAGAAACTTGGGTTTTGCTTGGGTTCATTCCTGCATTTCCTTGTGTAACCACGTGAGCACAGGAACCACAGCTTTCAAAAACCCTCAGGAGGTGACAACCCTGGAGAAAGGGCAGTTCCTAACACACGAACTGGGGACAGAATTAGGATGATGGCTTATTTTGGGTATTATTTACAGAACTCCAACTCTAAGCTGTTCTCATGAAGGGCAGAGCTGGTGGAAGAGTTGGCAAAAGCAGTGCAAGAGGCACAGGTTTTCATGAGAGACCCAGCCTGTTGGCCAGGCATTCACAGGTACGTTAGCTCCTTGCTGCCACGCAGAACAGTGAGCTGGTTGTCATCCTTTGGGGACTACAGTCTTCACTGTGAATTAGGAGGGATGGAAAATCCCTTCATCTATAGCTTCTCAGATTAATGTAGTATGGCAGCAGCAAAAGTGAAAACAAAAACGATGCACGTGCTTGTCTGTGTTACATAAGAAAATGTAGCCGAGCGTTTCCTCCGTGTTCCTCTGGATTCCAGTCTTATCACATCCTTTGGCAATCGCTGAGAAATTTGAACTGGGAATAGTGACTGTATAGCAAAGTGCTGAGCAGCGAGATGGGAAAGACTGTGTTTCATGTTTCCTGGGTTTAAGAGAAACAGCTAAGTAAACCCGTGCACCCTCTGTGAAACTGCTGCTGGCAGACTGATTGCTTTCCTACTTCATCATTAGTGAGCACAGTTAGTTAAATAACTAGGTCAGCCGGGGAAAAAACATGTTCCTTGATCTTCTCTGCTGTCCCTCCTGTTTTCCCATGTGTTTCTCTTTATAGCCCATTTCTCAGCTACCCGAGATGGGAGCGTATTCGCATTATCAAGTGTAGAGCTGTGGAGAGGCAGGTACCTCTGCCAGTGTGCCAGACCTGATTAGGTTGCTTATTTCCAATCTGTATGTGTTCAGTGTGAGTGAGCAAACAGGGCTCCAGCCCGGAATTACCCCCTGGCTGAGTCTCTGACGTGCTGATGAAAGAGGCAGTCGCACAGAACACCCATTGCACCCGTCTATGTTCTGCTCCTGACAGCACCTCCAGTTTCACTGTTAATAGCACAAACAGATGAAGAACTGCCGAGTAAAAACTGCCACGTGTTGTTTCATCCTTTTCTGAAAAGGTTCTTCTCATATTATGCCATGTCATAAATGTTTAGTCCTCTGCCTCCTAGTTTTAAGCCTGATTTTCATCAAAATCTTTATATATGTGTATGGATGGGGTACTTAGCTTACGCTCTCCCTGACTTCACTATTCTTTCTCAGGATTACTTTTTATTCCCTGCTGTTACTAAACCCAAGAGCTTTTCCTCCTGGAATTTTCTACCTGCAGCAATAATCTGTATTTTAGTATTAATATCTGGTGTTGATTCATCATTGATTGATGCCATACATCCTCAGTATGAAGATCTCAGTATTTTGATATGAAATTTTAATAGCTGGCTGGGGGGTGGGATGGAGCAAGAGGAAAACAGTATTAGGCTGTGGCAGCCAGTCCTGCTTTGGGCTAAGGTGGAGCGGGGGGCTTCTCCGTCTTGGCTCTTTGGAAAATAAAACAGGTGTCACGTGACCATATTCTGGTCTCAAAGAAATAAAGCTATTACCTCCCTGGGTGGAAGTTAGCAGCACTTCCCTGCAGCTGCCGAAGGGTTTGCTGAAGAAATGAAGCCGGAAGGGTGGGAATGCATCTCCAGTTCTGGGTATTGCCTTGGTCCCTCGGCTGTGCCCGCCGCGGGCATGCCCACGCCTGCCCTGCCCGGTGACCCAGGGCCATCTCTAAGGGAGCCCAGGCTCCACCACACACAGCTCTTCCGCAACGTTGAGTCTGCTTGCACTGCTGAAGGTGCTTAGAAAGGATGGGAAAACACCAAAAGCCAAGTGAAGAACATGGCTTTTCGCAGTGGCAATTATTTTAAGTGAGCCACCTGTGAAGATTTTGCAGCTTTAAGTTGCGGGTTGCGTATTTTGTGCATATAATATTGTTAAGGTGTGAAATGTGCTAAAAAAATGACCGCTAAAAGCACCTGGATATTTCAAACATAAACAGAGTGTATCGAAATAGATCCAGAGCAGATGGCCTGGCTCCCTGCACACCTTGCTGACCAGAAAACTCAAGCAACACGTGCAGCCAAAATCTTGCCAGCTTCAAAGCTGATCATCTGCAAAGGCAAAGGTTATCCCCATGCTACCCTAATTAGTACATCCTAGAGGGATAATGAACCCCAGGCTTGCTTGGACTTGTTACTACCCCAGCAAAGCACATCACCTGCTCTAGAGCTCAGGCTCTCAGAAGTTTAATCTAGAGATGAAAAAACCTGCGAGCTGAAGTCTGATCTATGGTGGAAAGTGCCCAAAACACAGGTCTGGGTTTGCCAGCCAGCTCACAGCGCTGTCTGTAGCTGATCAACATGTAACAGAGTCTCTCCCTCACTCCCGCTTCCTACCTTGGATGCTAAAACCAAACATTCCCATTCTGCGGATTAACTGGGATGTAAGGCTTTTCATGCCTCGTCGTATGGTTCAACAGATGTGAAAGGGAATTATCACTTCAACATGATATCAAGACTTTTTTTTTTTAGCTGATGGCAGATTACTAAGCCTGAATTCTTGTTTTATTTTAGCGTGTTAATTGATGGGATAATGAGCATTGATTATATGTGTTTTGGCTGCGTCATTGCAATTACAGGCTCTGTTTTATTCATGAGCCAGTCCTAAAGAACGCACTAGAGATCTAAGACAGCTTAAACCTCTCAGAAAAAGGCTCGGAATTGTTTGAGTAATGACACTCTTAGATGGAAAATTAAAGGTTCTCTTTTCCCATGCTTTTTAAGATAATTAAAATCCAGGAACAGTAAGGTGGTGAACATCCTTATTCATTAGCCTTCAGTAATTTAGCTTCTACTAAATGAGGAAAACATTTTAATTCTCTAGGCCATCTGTTGCAGTCTCCTTTGCGTGTCCTGTTACATAAAGTCTGTAATGACACTCTTAGATGGAAAATTAAAGGTTCTCTTTTCCCATGCTTTTTAAGATAATTAAAATCCAGGAACAGTAAGGTGGTGAACATCCTTATTCATTAGCCTTCAGTAATTTAGCTTCTACTAAATGAGGAAAACATTTTAATTCTCTAGGCCATCTGTTGCAGTCTCCTTTGCGTGTCCTGTTACATAAAGTCTCATCCTGGGTAGTTTGAGCTTTTTTTTTGAATGATGAGCTGGATGAGGTAGTTGAAGTCACTACCTATTAACAGACCACCCTTGGGATTAAAACGGCTGCTTGGTCGTTTAGGTCAAAGCTATCCTGTCTTGACACCTCACAGCAAGGATCCGCAGGAAGGAGACTGTGCACAGGGCTAGGCAGCGTGACAAGCTGTGTGTTTTCTAATAGCGATATCCATGCCAATGCATAACAAAGTTCATCGGAGCCCTTCCAGTTCCTCTAACGTGCGACTGCTCTGCCATATGGCTCCGTGCTGCTTTTGGAAACAGGCGGCATCCATGCGGGTAGAAGGCGAAGCAGAGGCTCCGTGGTGGATGCTTTGCACCTTTGGAGGAAGAGCAGATCTCCTCTTTGCGCTGCGCCAGGGGAATAAATGTTAGAGCAGGAGCGCACTCACCTAGGATAAATGCAGGAATTGGGAAGTACTTGGTTTCTGACTCTCTCTATAGGAACAACTCAGTTTAGAGCTTGGGGCAAGTTACGTTAGCCCATGCTAGAAAGGTTTCCCATTAAAATGATAATGTGTATAGCTGAATGGATTCAGCTAGTTATTCCTGATGCAAAGTTACATCCCTACAGATCTAAGAGGATTCAGGCTCCATTAGTCTGGTTTGTTTCTGTCAAATTCTCACATAAAATTAAAGCCACGCTGATTGCCAACCCAGCAGTGCTGCCTTACAGGGGCTGCTCTCGCCCTCTGTGTGTAGCCAGCTCTGTGATCACCAGGTAACGTTTACATTATTGACAGGGCATGGCTGCAAGCAGCTGCTTTCACAGGGCAGAGCTTGAATTCACCTGTTTGCTATTACTTGAGTTGCTTAGAGATCACAAACACCCCAGCCTGGAGATGTGTGGCTGCAGGACCAGCGTTCCCAGCACAAAACAGTACTCGGTCAATCAGCCAGCTCCCGATTCCACCAAGAAAAGCCCTTTGGCTGCAGCAGAGATGCCCAGGCGGTAAGTCATCACGTCGTTCTTTGCATCCCTGGTGATCTGCTATTTGTCTTGAAACTCATTACCTGGATGGATTTGTCTCTATCACAAGCAATCTCCTCCGCTGTGTGTTGGCTGCTCTGTAATTAGTTTCCAGCACTTTAGCAAAAGTAATCAGGCTTTAAGTTTTAATAGAAAGCAGAGAGGTGCTTCTCACAGATGTGAGTTGTGCTGGAATGAAAAGCTATGTGTCTGCTCCAAACTGGGAGCACTGGTGCGTGGGGGGTGACAGACCCCTTTGTACTTCCCAGGGTATGGGCTTAAAACTGAGAAGCTTCCTGGAGCTTTTTCATCTTCTGAGGAAACAACTTGAAGGACGTTGCAATGCTTCTCTCTTAAAATCATTTAATAAGCACCTTTAATAACAGCTCCTTGCTTAGGTGAAGAATTAGGAGTTGTGTGATGTTGTGTGCTGCTCGTAAAGGCCGTTTTCCTTTCCACTGTGAAGGAAAGCCAGTCTCCTTTGGGAAGCCCTGAGTTCCTGAGGGATTAAATGTAACAGAAATGAGCAAGCCTACTCATGGAGAAACTATATATACACACACGACTCTCCAGGTGGTAACTGTGCCTCTCTTCTCTCTCACTACCAGCACACCTATAGCCAAGCAGCTGGCATCAGTAAAAGGTAAGGGGACCCCCTCGTTGCCCCTTGGGGATTCAGGTCATCCAAAACCACATCCCAAGTGCAGTAAATCCTGATGAGCTGCAGAAGACTGTGCAGACCCTCAGCTGGTGCAAGAGGAGAGGGTGTCCTGGGTCCCTGTGCAACGTGCTCCTGCAGTGATCCATGTTTCCTCTTCTGCTCACCTTTCCCTTACAAATCACAGTCCAAATGATCTGTGGTACCGATGGTAACTGAGGGCTGCAAGTGTGCCGTCTTCAGGATGTGGCTCAGGAGCTGGGGCGGGGGATTGAAACCAGCCAAATATTCCAGCCAGAATCCCAAGTATACTGTAATGCCAAATGCTCAGACACGGGCACTTCTGTTCAGCCAGGCTTCCCAGATGGGCCACGTTTCCCCTGATAAAGGATCCTGGAAGCCCAAAAGCATCCTGAAGATGTCCAGTGGTGCCTGTCCCCGTGGTGTGGCAGGTCCTTGCTGGGTACCCATGATGGGGACAGACCAGATGGGTCTTGCACATCACCTTGTGTTGCTGCTGCTGCTGCCCCGGCTCTGACTGAAAACTCCCTTCTGGGGTGTGTTTCCACAGGACATGAGGCATCTTGCTGGCCCACTCCAAATAAAATCTGGGTCAGGTCCTCTGTGGATATAAACAGTCTCAGTCTCATTAACTTTAATGAAACTACACAGATTTCCACCCACTCAGGATGGTTCTGACAGATTCCTTTCAATTATATCTCAAATGCCACTTTTTCTGATAGGCTGGTAACTTTTTTTTAATTTTTATTTATTCCCCCTAGCTCTAGGCAAAGGCTCAGACCTTGAAAAAGCTTTTGCTACTGTGGCTTTGGTGTATAACAACGCTGCTGACGCCGAGGGCAAGCTCAGCAAAACTGAAACCAAAAGCCTGCTGCAAACCCAGTTTGGGGGTTTCATACAGGTGAGGGGGGTTTGGGCCGGCACCTGCTGGGTGATTTGGGTGCAGGAGTGGTACCTTGGGCTCTGTCCTGCAGCCGTGGGGGCATCAGTCCACGGGGTAATCCCAGGGGTTAATCCTCTGTGAGACTTCAGGGATTTGGTACAAATACCTTCAGTGAATTAGTTGCTTTATGTGGAGCCTGTGTCTAACACAGGGCTAAAAGGGGGGGGCAGCAATAAACTGCTGTTGATGTGCCTGCTTGCATTTTTGTAATGAAGCAGAATTGTAGACTCACTGAAGGGTTTGGGTTAGAAGGGACCTTAAAGACCATCCAGTTCCAACCCCCTGCCATGGGCAGGGACACCCTCCGCTAAGTCAGGTTGCTGGTCTAGGGCACAAAATAAACCACACCAAACAAAAAACACCCCGATAAGAGACAGGATTGATGAAGAGAAGAAACCCATTGCATTCAGTCAGGTGTTTGGTAGTTTGCCAGAGCGCTGGCCCAGCACCAGGAGTGCACATGCTGCGGTGGGGCAGCTGGAGACCCGGAGGGGTGAGCACCCCTCCATCCATTACCCACCCTGGGCGCTGGTGGCAGCTGGGCATGGGCATGGATCAGCATTTGTGGCTGTAAACTTCTTGAAGATTGTTTTCCAGCAGTTCCCAGCTATGTTCACCTCTGCCAGATTTTTCAGTCATCACTAGGTTTTCTTTTTTAAAAGATGTGTTCTGAATTCAGGTGGAAACTTTGGGGACTGGTTGTTTTCCTGTCTGACTGCACTCAGATTCTGTTTGAGTTTCTTGGGGCAACTTTAGAAAAACTAACATAATTGTGGACGTAAAAACCTGAATGAGAAGATGGAAAATACATGAATTTTGACATAGGTGTCTTTTTTATGATGTAATAAAAAAGGAACTTCATGCCTAATTTTTTTTTAATTTAAAATTCTCCCTAGGGCCAAGAAAACAAACCAAAATACCAGGAAATCATTTCTGCCCTGGATGAGGAGTCAGAAAACAAAATTGATTTTGAAGATTTCATGGTCTTGTTAGTGAGTCTGACTCTAATGTCTGACCTGCTGCAGGAGATCAGAAATGCGAAAACCACAAAGTGATCAGTGCCTTGAAAGAAGCAGCAGCTTGGCACTTTATAAGGAAAGCAGGACTGAACCACACAGAGATAACATCGAATGGATACCCTGTTCGGTTTTAAATGAAATAAAGTCTTGTCTAAACCTGGCTGGACTCACACCTGCATAGGAACAGTCTGTGGACTGTTGAGCTGGTGCTCAGGGCCTCGTGTCTACGTTTGTGCATCAGGAAGGTTCTCTCTGGACCAGCTTCCAGCACGTCCCGAGGTCCCAAACCCAGTTACCAGCTGGGTGCAGCCCTCAGCCCAGCTCTGTGCCGGGGGAAGTCAGCCCACGCGCTCCTGGGCCCCTGTTGTGAGGGACGATGGGGAGAACACTACAAGAGGGTGCAGCCCCAGGTACCTTGGGGCAGCAGCATGCGTGGCATGGCCAGCCAGCTCCCCAGCCTCTCCCAGTCAGCCCAGGGCGCTCCAGCCCTGAGCACATCCCGGGGACGAGTTTCACCACTGGTAGCACAAAACCTGTTGCAGCCTTTGGTAAACATTGACTTTAGTCTGTGTGGTTTCCAACCCACCCTTAACCCTTCCGAAAGGAGCATTTATTTGTTTTTATTTCCTCCTCCAGCTGACCTCCTCACTGAGTGATCGCTATGGAAGGGATTTCAAGTCCAGTGCTGGCAGTGCTGTGCTCTTGTGACCGAAGGGATGACTTAGTTGAACACGTTGGTCAGCTGGGTCTGTTGTTTCAGGAAACTGTGATGAAGAGAAAGCAGATAAGCTAAGACGTGGTCCAGAGTAGGGATGGTGGGGAAAAGGGGTGGCCAATAAAATGTTTGTATTGGAGCTGAGTGATATTGGCTACCCAGCCATGGGCTGGGCTGGGGACAGAGCCTCAGTATTAAGTGCTCATGATTCTAATCTTCATTTTGAGTCCTTCTTATAAAGTCCTGGCTCAGAGCCAACGTTTAGCCCACTGTGACATCCTTTTGGGGCACAAAAAGCAGCCTGACACCCCAAGAACAGAATATCTTCTTTAAGAATTTAACAAGCCTCTACCAGAACTGTTAAGATGAATGAGCCAGCAAAGCATTGCAACCCTTTTCATTTTCTCTTCTCCCTTCCATGGAAAGGAGAAGACAAGAATAATTTCGCTTTGGTGCATATTTATTTAAACAGGAAGGGATCAAACCCTTTGGTGTTGAAAGAGGGAAATAAATGCCAGCTGAGTAACGAGATTTAACTGCTTGACATAAAAAGGTTCTTAGTGTTTCCAGAAGCTAAGAGGATGTTTTGTAATGGATTTTGGTGCAAAGGAGAGACACGTTGCAGTAGGAGGCCGGCAGCCAGTTGTTCAGAGAGGGAAGGTCTGTCTTTGTGCAGTTTGGGATGGGGCCGAAGGAAGAAATGGAGCTGGACGCGGTGGGTTTTGAAATGCAGCTCAGCAGGTAAGGTGCTGCTCTGCAGGGTTTCAACCAGGACGTGGCCCGGAGGCCAAATGCTTGCAAATGGTCCACAAATGGAAACTCGTGTTAGCCAAGTCCCTTTCTCTGACGGTGGGCTGCACGGACAGGGAGTGCCAAACCTGGGGCAAGAAGTGGCAAAACCATCAAGAAGGAGTTTCTGTCCATTTGCTCACTCATGGAGGTGTCCCCCGCACGCACACCTCCCGCTGAGGGAGCAGTGGCCCCATGCTGCGAGGATGACTGTCCCCATGGGCTGCATGTCACATCTCTCAGAGATGGTGTAAAAATGGAGATGGATCAAAATAAGGACTTCATCTGGTCGTGTCATCCATGTAGGTATCACAGCTTCATATTGATAATGTGTCCCTAGTGTCGCTCAGCCTCTTCCCCCATCCCCTTGGGTTTTGGCCAGGTAGAAGATCTGTGACAGTTTAAAAAATCAGCTGATGTTCCTTTTCGGGGGCAGAAAGATGGATTGTATGTGAGAGTCCCTAGAAGGCTTTTCCCATTACTAAAGTAAAGAAAACACTGCACAGCCCTGTAAAGCTTGTTTGGGAGCCACTGGTGACTTTGAAAGCATAAATTTCTGAATATCCCTCTGTTACAACAAAAAGCCAAAAGGAACAATATTGTGAAGCCAATTCAGAAAGGAATTCTTTGAAATTGCTACAGCCCTAACACAGTTTCTGTTATTGCTGAAATGTTTCTTAATCTTGCATGACTTGAATTAATGACTTAAGAGCCTTTTATCAAATCAATTCACTCTGTCATCTTACCGTACACAAACTCCTTTTATTGTAATGCACCGTGTTGTGTGCTAGCATCCCGAGTCCCCGGCTTCCATCCAAAGCCCCTTGTGCGAAGCACAGTGAAAATCCAGAGTAAGAAGCAATTTCTGAACAACTCAACAGCAGAGTCATTCAAATGTCAGGGAAGGAATCAGCAGTGCAGAGAAACCAGGGGCCTTGCTCAGCATGCGTAGCAGAGCTGGAACCAGATGCCAGCCTAGGCCGAGCTTCTCGCAGAGAAGACTGTGGCTTTCCAAGAGGCACCGTGATGATTTCTGAACAAAGTGAATGGAATGTGCAAGACCTGATCTGCATTAGCCCTTGAAAGTCCTGCCTGATGCTCAAAAAGCAGAAGGACACACTTGGAAGAGCCCCAGCATCATACAGTTAGGAGTAGGCAGAAGTTTGCAGCTCGGCTGTGGATGCTCTTTTATTAGCTCAGACTATTTGTGGCTGCCCTGAGCACTCTCAGCTAACGGCTTTGAAGCTGATCTGGCGTAGACAGCATGTCTGACTGCATCCTTGGGGAGCTGGCTAAGAGCTTGCTTTAAAGGCGACTGTTGTGCTTTATTTTGTTCCTAGCTTGCTCCTATTGGAAGTGATGGGAGTTCATCATTGATTTCTCATAGCAGAGCCCACGCAGGTGCTAAGGAGTGGATCAGGCAGCTAAATTGATGAAAGATGCAGGCTCCTCTGCCTCGGCAAGCGTGGACATCATATCAGTATCTGATACCCTCCCTGGGTGTGAAGGCAACATGAAGAGCGGCTAGTCATAACCTGACCTCTGTGGGCTTGGGGTTGGGACTTGTGGAGCTACACTGTCTGGGTGTGAACAGTCACCCTGGGAGGCTTTGCAGACTTTGGATCTAAGTTTAAAGTTCTGTTCTGAAAAGTCTGAGTCATTTCTGCAGTTACATGAGCTTTCAAATGCTGCCAGAGGAGAAATGGGGGTCAGGGAGAGCTTCAACCTCAGATTTTCAGCTTCCATTTCCAAACATCAGCTCAGGAAGGCAGGTTCATTCTCATACTTCAATTAACACATCTACAACTTCTCCCCATGACGTCTCACTTCACATCTGGTCTACTGGACTTGGAAGGTTTTGAAAATCCACCTGACCTCTAAGGTGCTCTCTCAGATGGCAGGGGAGCTCTCGCATCCAGCCGCTGCCTTTCAGGGCCCAAGTCTCGGCAGAGTTTTGCATGTTGATCTTTCTGCCGGGAGCTTAGCACCACATGCACCATGTGAGCAACTCTGCATAAATCTTTCAGGAAAAAGAAATACACTCCCCAACTCTCTCTATCATTGCACCTTCGGTAAGACCTCCTGTCTGGGCACCGGAGCCTGGATGGGGAGGGCATCTTGTACTCTGGGATGTTTTGCCAGTCTCTTCCTCCCTCAGATTAAGTGTTGTGTTATTTTTTCACTTGCCTTGGTTGCACACACGTTGCAAGTGTGTGTGTGATGCACACCCCTGCCTTGGTATGTGTCGTGGCCCACGAAAGCTGCTCAGCAGCTGCTTGCTACGTCCACCCAAGTGGCTACTGCAGCAGGTCACTTTGCAGAGAGCGGTAGAGGTTTGCATCATAGCCTGCCAAGGTAGCGGTTAAATTGTGGCTACATGGGAGGAAAACCTTCTTCTGGAATATTGGAATGACTCAGAAAGATACTATGTGGTGCATCCCCTTAGGAGCTCACTACGGAGCAGATGGAAAGCTTTGTCCCAGAATTATCTTCTCTCCAAAGTGCGATGGTTTGTGAGCCACAGAGGAGCACTCTGGAAAAAGAAAACCTCTTTGTTTCAGGGAAGATAGATAAAGAAGACATGGTGTTTTTATGGCTTTCTGAACTGACAGCTTTTAATTCCTGCATTGACTTTTACTGCAGTCGGTGCTTTACAAGGTTTCCGGGGAAGCTGTGTCTCCTCACTTTGTTCATCTGCCGTTCCCTCACCCTGCAAGTCTTTGTAGCCCTAGTTCTGAGTCCTCCTTCACCAAAGGTAAACAGCAGATGATGTTCAGCAGCCAGATATATCAGGCTGTCTCTCTGATCCCCAACCACACAAAACAGCCATCAGACTTAGATGCAGAGCCACGGGACTTGTCTTTTACTAATTGTTACTGTAGGAGTGAGTTTATGCTATGAGACAGTCAGTCCCAGCATCCAGCACGTACAGAGGAGCTGAAATCGTGATCCCCCAAACATAAAGAAACTCATTGGATTGGCCCAAGCCCGGGTGTCTGTAGCAGAGGCTGGTTGAGCATATCTGGTGTAGTGCCTCGACCATCGCTCCTCTCATTCACAGGTCCCAAAAAGGACAGCTTGGAAAGGATGTCCTGCACAGAGCATCCCAGGTGGTGCTTGGTTGATTGGCTCCTCGCGCCATGGCAGCACGAGCTGCAGCCCCTGGCACGGGTTGGTGACATCTTCACACTTCTGCCACCCGCGGTGCAACCCCTGGAGCCAAGGGACCTGTTTCCATTTGTGATTTCCTTTTTGTTTTATTGCCCTCGCCATGATCCAGCTTTCTCAGATGCCATCAGCTGGGTCTCGATGGCTGGAGAGACACAAACCATGGCACGTGCTCCTGTGAAGCTGCTGCTGAAATCAGTGAGGAGGTCAGTGCCTCTCACGTGGAGGGCAGCAGCTTACGTGGACATGTTTCTAACCCTCCGGTAAAACAGGCAGCCTAAACGGATGCAGAAGTTCATCAGTGGGCAAAGTGATGCCCCTGCTTGTCCTGGGATGACCAATAAATGACATGATAATCAATAAATTATTATAAAGCACCAATAAATACATTATGCCTTTTTAGGGTTTGGAGACAACACGCTGGCAGTGACATCCAGGTTTAAGCATTATAGAACAGAGTTGGTTTCTCTAAAGCTGGCAGGGGCAAAAGAACAGATCAGGGACAGGTATGATCAGCTACATCTCCCTCTTGGACACTGCGCTGGCAGTGACATCCAGGTTTAAGCGTTACAAAACAGAGTTGGCTTCTCTAAAGCTGGCAGGGGCAAAAAACCAGATCAGGGATAGGTAGATCTCCCTCTTGGACACTGTAGCCAGTCTCACAGCTTCCCTGGGTTTACACCCCGCTATCTGGATTTTACAGGGTTTTGCCTAATTAATTAATGAAAACAATTTGCAAAATTACCCTCTTATTAAACTGATCTCACTACGGAAATAAGGCTGATTACTTCCCTGGCAAACTTTAATTAGGCAGCTACAACAAACTGTAATAAAGAGCACAAATTAAAACCAGATCATACTAGACGTGGCTTTGTCAAATGCTGTGTTAACAGCAGGCAACATACACAACGATTCAACTGCACTGAAAAAGCTCTTCTTTTTTCTACTCTGCTAAAAATCTATCATATTCCTAGAGGAAGGAGAGTTTATATAAAAACATCACATTAATAACCAACACATCAGTGAATGTTTATCAGTAGTTTCTTTCCAACAGCAGCTCTTAACTTGCATGTTCTGCAAGACTCAGCCATTACAGCGCTCCTTATCTCTCCTCTAAATTTATGCTTGCAGTACACATGACCCAAGGTTATTGCAAAGCCTCTGAGGAAGAGAAAAGCTTTATTACCTGCACATATACTCCTCAATTTGTCTTTCCTCTTTTGGCTTTTTAGTGCTTGGATTCAGCTCAGTTGAAAGCAGAATACAATTTGAGAGCAATTTGCATAAGAATGGTAAGCACAGGCCCGCACAAATTAGGCATTAATTAATGAGCACCTTCTGCTGAATGCATCCTGAGGTAAAGCAGCGCTGGGAGTGCTCGTGTGAGTGAAAGAGCGAGTAAGCACTTCAAATAAAAGAGCAATGCTTAATTCTTCCCGGTGTTTATTCTAGCCCTTGAGACTGCAGACTTTTTACCCCTTTTAGAGGGTGATGGGAGCTGGGTTAAAAGGAAGGCTCTTCCACAGGCATCTGAATTTATCCAGCAAGTCCCAGGCTATGCTGAGCTGGGGATGCTGGACTCTGGTTGAGGAGCATCAGTGCTGCAGACCGCAGCCTAGCTGTCCCCTGAGGAGGGAGAACCTGCCAGCACGTGGGTGCAAAGTGGGGCTGGGATGTGGGCGCTGTGCTTCTGCCCCAGGACAGGCAGACAGCAGCTCAGAGGTGTGGAGGAGGAGGCAGGGTCCGGCTCTCTCATGCAGGGTTGGAGGGGGTTACCAACTCTGTGGGAGTGAAGAGATCACTGATGTAACAGGAGAGAAGGCTTTGACCTGAGGGAAGCTCAAGGTTGAGCCTGGAGACTTTTGAAATCTGAAGTGACCGTTCTTCTTACGATGTTGGATGCATACATCTAACACGGTGGAAAAGGTCTCCTAAGGAAAATGGCTTTTAACTTTACTGGGTGGCAGCTGTGCTGTGGGCACACCTGCTATCCCCCAAAGCTGTTATAGCCAGAGTCTTCCAAAGGGAACATCTTGGTTCTGGGTCCCTCCCTTTTTTCGAGCCCAGAAAAAAGTTCAGCAGCATTTCCTTAGGCACGTAACTGGGAGCTCTCAGCTGCTGAGTGTTTCAAATCAGCTCAGAAATCCTGATAAAGGGAAAATCCTCTTCATCTGCAGAGCTCTTGGGAGAGAGGTTAGGGAGATGGACTTCCCAGGATGAACAGATGGGAGAGCCTTACAGGTATGTAAAATGTCTCTCTTTATCAGAAATTTACTAATGTACAAGAAAACAAATGTTGATATTAATCAGGTTGTTAGCGTCCTTGACCTGGCTCAGTTGTGAAGCTGTCTGGAGCACAAAGCTTGCATCCTGCTGGCTTTAGGAAGGTCCAGCCGTACTCCTTTTTCTAAGAACCGTGAGCTTTGGTAGGGATTTCCCCCTGAGCTGGGAGCCATGTGAGTTGTCTACATGCTCTCCTGCAACCTGGGAGAGTTTTCCTATTGATAGTTATTTCATAACAAGATTTCTGGCTGGATATATGCATTCTAATGAATACTATGAGCCAACAAGGGCTAATAGGTACTTTAAGAGTAATTGAAGTACCCACTCAGCTTGTTAAAACCATAGAATCTTTAAGTTGGAAAAGACCCATAAGATCATCAAGTCCGACCGTTAACCCAACACTGCCAATACCACTACTAAACCGTATCCCTGAGCACCTCACCCACATCTCAAATCCCTCCTGGGATAGTGACCCCACTGTCTCCCTGGGCAGCCCCTTCCAATCCTGACAGCCTTTTCTGGGAAGACTTTTCCGTAATACCCAATCTAAACCCTCCCTGACACAACTTGAGGCCATTTCCTCTTGTCCCATCACTTGTGAGATCAACCCTCCCCTGCCTCTGCACCCCCCTTTCAGGGAGTTGTAGGGAGTGATATGGTCCCCCCTGAGCCTCCTCTTCTCCAGGGTGAACACCCCAGCTCCCTCAGCTGCTCCTCACAGGAATTGTGCTCCAGACCCTTCCCAGCTCCGTTCCCTTCCCTGGTCATGCCTCAGCCCCTCAGTGTCCTTCTTGCAGTGAGAGGTCCAAACTGACCCCAGGATTCGAGGTGCAGCCTCACCAGTGCCCAGTACAGGGGGATGATCCCTGCCCTGGTCCTGCTGGCCACACTGTTCCTGATGCAGGCCAGGATGCTGTTGGCCGCCTTGGCCACCTGGGCACATGCTGGCCCATATTCAGCTGCTGTTGACCAAATTCATCTGCCTGTCAGCCAAAATAATAGACCAGAGCCTGAATTATTAGCTGATGAACAAATGATTTGAAACTGTTGTTTTTAAACTCTGTGGTACTGACTGCTGCAACATCTCCGGTCTTGGTAATGCCTCAAACACATGTGCTGCCCTTACGGCTCTTGTGGAAACAGTTGTCTGCCTGCCTGACCCGCTGCGTGGCTGGGATGGAAACTGGCTGCTGCATCCCTGGGGGAGAACAGAAGGGTTTGGCTTCTGGGGCCATAGTGGAGCCCAGGCTCCAGGAGCCTGGAGCCAGTGGAGCCTGGAGCCAGTGGAGCCCAGGTTTGGCTCTGGGTGTGCTTTGAGGGATACATTTGCCTTGCTGCTAAGGTGCTTCTGCTGTCACTGCTCCTGTGCTGCGCTCGGAATTCCTAACTGCCTCCCCCATCTGCCCTGTGAGAGTGGCTGGTGCCTCGCACCCAGGGAAAGGCTGTAGCTACGGGGGTGGCCATTGGCTTATATCTGCAAGTGTGCGTACATATAAAATATATATGTTAGAAATAATGTATAATATATTTTAGCTTATATATACACGAACTATAATGTATTATGTATCTCATGTATAATATAAGGCTATTAATATAAAAGCTATATATAAAATACCTCTCTGTGTTCATATACATATATAAACTCTCCTCCAGTTTTCACTCTCCTGATTTATCTCACCTACAAACTTTTGCCTTGATTCCAAATGACTTTTTAGGCCACTTATGGCTACAGGGAGCGATACAAATCCCTGGGCATTCCTCTTTGTGGGAAAAACTGGGGCTTATTCCTACCCCTGTGGGTTTGGGGTTTTTTTTTATCCCTGTAGTTATTAATGCATTAAAGGATTCTCTCTCTCATCCTGTGACATCCTAGCAGCTTTAAGTGCCTTGGAGAGGAGCTTTGTCAAAAGCCCTTTGGCATTAAAATGCTGCTAAAAGGAGTAGGCAATCGTGGCAGGTCCTTGTTCCTCCGGCGTGACGGTGCCTTCCCCGTCCAGGAGCCACCCTGGTCCCTCCCCAGTGCTGCTGCTGTTCTCGACAAAGCCTTCCCCCAGTTTGCCAGGTACTGAAGCTGGCAGGTCTCCACACCCCCACTCCTGTCCCAGAGCTCTTTAAGAACCCAGAATCATGTTTGTCTCATGTCTCTGGTGTTGATTTTAAGGGGGGGGGGGTGGCTGTCACTCCACCACAGGCAGTTGCGGCTAGCATCTCTGATGGAAGATCTTCCAAAAACACTTGTATTTTTAAAAATTTGGGAGCTGAGTGCTAGTTTACTGGCAGTAAGAGTGTGAAGAGAATAAAGCCAGTCTTTTTCATAGCTTAATATTTCTCTTCTCTCCGTTCCTGCTAGTTAGCATCCAAAAGGTGCCAAATATTTCATGAAGATTTGGGTTTTTCTTGGCATGGACTATTTTTTTTTTTTTATCTGATTGTTCAGAAACTCCCCAGTTTAACATAGCCCATTAGTTTATAGGGAGATGACAGAAGAAGGGGGCCAAAATGATAGCAGAGACTTGCTGATTTGCCCTTTTGTCTGTGACACGCTGCTGCATTGTGACTGCATCTTGCTGAAGGTAATTATCATCAAAGTCATCGGAGACCCCCCCTCTTTTGCAGGTGTGTGCAGTGGGAGCCAAATGCCGGGTCCCATGTGATGCGCGCTCAAGTGAGCTCTGAGGCGCTGCTCCAAAATCAGGTCCCTTAATTATTCATTAGTTAATGGTTCCTTGGGGATGTAAGGAAGGCTGGGACTTGGGATCCTGTCTAGAAATACAAGACCAAAAACACAAAGGGTTTGTGTTATTTACAATAACAGAAGTCCTGGAGGTGCTCTGTGTAGTAAACCTGGTTTCAAGGAGGGGCACAACCTTAAATCCTCCCATATGGTGAGTGGAGCAACCAACAAAAACCCAGCCAGCTGACCCCTCAAACTTGGGGTATGAGGAGAGGAAGACTGAGCAGGGAGTCCCTGGGAAGCAACTTTCCTGGGTCTCCATGCTTCTGGTGGAGCTCCAGCAGACAGACTGGTGATGAGCGGTGCCTGTACTGGGGTAACTGGAGTTACTCAGGCACTGAGATGTATAACACAATACTATGCGCTCTCTTTAAATGTGTTTTAGCACAGCCAAACCCCAGCTCGCAGTACTCTGCCTGTAGGCACTTCCTGCGTTAGTAGTGTGAGCAGCAAAACTGCCCCAACCCCTGTTTTTTGGAACAAATATCCTACGTTAAGTGTATTGTCACGACTCCTGGAGCCGCTGTAGTGAGCCCTCTCCTTCCACAGGCTTTGGGACATACAAGCCCAGCTCCTGGCTGCTTGTGGTTGTGCTAAGGGAGCCTTCCTGACACACCACACCCCCCCAACCCAGACTTTGTCCCAGGGACTCCCCTGTGAGACTGATGCGCTGCAGAGTAGGATGCTGTGGGTCAACATATCCAAAACAAAATTGCTTGGAATATTTAACAAGCTTTTTCACCAACAAGGTCTCTCTGCTTTACTGCAGGGCTCTTAATTTGATGAATTAATGTAAGACATGTTAATGTACCAGCAAAGACAGCAGGCAGAGATCTGTCTGCTGATCCCAGACACAACAGATCTCAACCGCGCCGCGGAGCACGGTGCGTGCTGATGCCACTAAAAACTGCCATAAAGATAACAGCAGTATCCCTGCCGGCCTCGGAGGAAGATGCTTGTGACTTTTCATTTCTCTGCTCCCTCTGTGAGGGGACTGTGAGCCAACACCTTTGTGAGACAGGAGCGGGCTGCTGGAATTTGCTCCCAAGTGCAAGGGCAGAGGTGCGCCCTACCAACCTGTACAGCCTGAAGCCCTAGCGTGGGTCCCCTGTGGGGGTCTTGGATTTCTGAAGAGATCATGGAGGTGTTTTTGTGCATCTCTAGCTCAGTGAAATACAGTGTACTATATTAAAAATGTAGCAAAATACCCCAAAAAAGGCTGAGACCATCTCCAAGTCCACCACAGAACCCCTGTTACATCGGAGGTGACAGGGCCATTTTGCTCCAAGCATGCTTCTTTCCCCTAGCCTGCCTGGTTTTTACCAGTGTGTTAGTCCTGCAGAGGTGACACTATTCCCTTCCAGAGGGTTTCTTTTCAGGATGTGGAGAGTGAACCCCATCCTGGAGCCTGCTGCGTGCTGTGATCCTCCGGCCCCAGTTGCCCAAGAAGCGCATCCTCCCTGGTGCCAGGGTTCTGGAGGAACATGCTACCTTGGTCCCGATGCGTTTGGATGGGCAGCTCTCACGTGCCCCCCGCATAACCTACATAAATGGAGTTCTGCTGCTGGGATAAAGGGAAGTTTTACTGTGTTTCTAGAAGTAGCTCTCCTGCGGTCGCTGCACGGTGATGTGTCAGTACTTTCCCAGCACACAACGATCGCAGTTGCATATTGAGAAGCAGCTTTACAACTTTGCCGTTTGCTTGAACTTGCCCGCAGCAGGCTCTGAAATGATGCATATTGAAACGGAGCCACCTCGAGATGCCTGTGCCTAGACAGAGACCTCCAACCAGAGTGAACAAGATTGCCCTGCTGCTGTTTTGAAAGATAAATGACCTGACAGAGTGGCTGTCTGCTCACACAAGGAGCATTTAGTCATTTGGCATAAAGCAGAATATCTAAACCGTTAAGGTGTGTGGGCTTTTCAGTGCATAAATAAGTTACAAATTAGGGATTCTGAGTGGCTGCTCGCCCCTTGTGTGCAGTGCTCCAAGTGATTACTGTTCTCCTCTTTGTCTAATCAAAGATCCTCAGCTCAGAGCAGGTTTCTAATTTAAACACTTGAGTACAACATATCTCGCTAAATTAAATAACCTTTACCCAGACAAATCATTGCAGAAATCTGTGCCTCATGCACAACAGATTCTACCCCCACCTTATGTATGGCATTTTTTCCTTGTCTCTGTAATACAGCTTCTTCTGAAGGGTAAATGATTCCTAATATAAACATGAATGACCTAGGCTTTGCTGTAGTGTCCTCAAATAACTGATTTTAAGACATCTACTAGAAAATGCAGAAAACTTCAGACATGATGTCTTGCTTTATAGGGTTTTGGGCTCCCCAGGCTAAAATTGGAGTTGCTTTGGGACAGGATTTGCAATAAGACCTCTTTCCTTGGGGGTAAACACCTGAACCCTGGTGTGTCTTGTAGCTTCTGACTGGATTGCGATGGGTCTCAGCTTTTGGCAGTGCTGTCTGCAGGGTTGAACACGGAGTTTTAGCCTGTCTGATGAAGAGGCTGTGCTACACAGGCTCTGTTCCAAATTGGAAAGGACTTTGGCTCTGTATATAGTAACAAAAAGATATTTAAGGTATCCAAGGCCCTGAAAGCCTATAAACTCTGCCCAACCCAGTGAAAGAGGGAGTGTGCCATGCTTGATAAATGGTGTCACCTGGCAAAAGGCACATCCTGGGGGTGAGGGATGCAACCGGAGCATCCTGTAAGCAGAGGGAGGTGCTTAATATGGCAGCATGTGTGCAGGGAGGAAAGGTTGCCCTTGCCTATGTGGTGGGTGCAGTGAGTGAACTCAGAGTCTGGCATAAGCTTGTGCTTGGGCTCTAACTCACAAAACGGGTGGATTTGTAAGTTTTCTGTTCTCCTCTGCCAGAGGCAGGGACATCTCAATCAGCTGTAAGCCGCTGCAGATGAGCACATGAAAGCGAAGTTGGCTGGGTTTGCTGAGCTGGGAGCCACGGCTCCTTGGTAGGTGCCTGACGAGTGCTGCCGCAGCCACGGGAATGAGGAGGAGACCACAGTCGCTGCATTTATTCCCAAATAAGCTGTTTCCATGGGTAAATCCGAGCTGGGTGTGACTGTGTGTATAAACATTTAGAGTTACAAACACAGGCTTTTGGCTCAAGCTTCAAGTTATGCACATACCCTTGTGCTGCCTTGATTCTGTCCATCCCTTGATGCTTGCTGCAGCCAGAAGATAGATTTTCTAGGTGGAGGTTATCAGTTAACAGGCTTATCCTAAAAGGATAGCGACACAGACCTTTATATGCCTGAAAATATTCAAATACATGGTTTTAAAAGGTCCAGGAAATTGTGACTTGAAAGGGATTCTTGGGATGGGGTTATTGCAGATGGGACCTTTCTGGGACCCGGTGTGGAAGGGGTCAGCCCTGTGCTTTGCTCGTGGAGAGTTTCTCATTGCCTTTTCTCAATCAGTTCTGCCTTTCATGGAGTTCAGCTGCTTATCAGCTCGGGAAGAGTTACATATTCCACTCTGCTGGTTTTTGGCCAGGTTTCCCTATGTAACTAATCGCAAAGTGGTGATGTCTTGGCAGTTCTGCCGGGCATGGGGATGGGCACAACCTTCTCTTTGGGTATGATGGAAGAGTTCGAGGGCATCTATGCTAAGAAACACCCATATTTCATGTACCGTTCATCACAGAGCAGGGTCAGTCTGGTTTTATCTGTGATTTTGATCATCTTTCCATCTGTTACCTTACACACGCGTGCCTGGGGCTGGGGGGAGCGCCTCCAGCATGCCATGCCTTGGCCCCTGGCAAGGAGCGGGATCATGGCAGCAGCGCCATGGGCTCAGGAAGTGCCATCCATCAGGAAGGTAGTAGCAGCGATCGATGTGGAGCTGACACAGCCAGGTGATGAGCTGCAAATTAGAGCTCAATAAACAGTTCATTTACAAAGCATTCCCAAGGCTGATTTTTTTGTCGAAGCGATCAACAGCTCATCACTTCTGGATGTGTATCCATCAGACTGGAATTGTTCCTGCCTTCTGGTTTCTATCTAAACCATGCGCTGATGAATGAGGGAAATATTTTTAAGGACAAGAGGATGGTGGATGCCATATTTCTGGTGTAAACTTTGAATAAGGAGGCATGTGTTAAAACTCATAGAAATTTTGTGAGCATCTCTCAGAAATGCCAATCTTTCCTTGGCGTGTGAATAATCCTTAATAATGAATAAAGCTGTTGATGTCCCAAAACAAATGTGAGGCAGTAGTTTGCCAAAGGAGCAGATGCTGTGTTGCATCCATTGTATGGTTAAAACTCCCAGAAATGGCTTCTCAGAAAGAATTTTGCTTTTCCACTAAGTGATACATCCCAGAGTTGTTTCATTCCGCAAATTTCTAAAATTTAAAAAGCAGAGCACACTAGAAATAAGATGGTACTTTCTGGCTGTGGAATGAAAGTGTTCTGACATCTCTCTCTTTATTTTTTTACAGGGAAAACAGATTTTTTTTTTTCTTTAGCTTCCTGTAATCATTAAACATTTTTGAATAATTTCCTTTAATCATTAAATAGCAATGAAACTTGGGTTTCTTCTTTTACTTTTTCCTTCCCTCTTTCCATCCTGCCCCCACCAACATCATTGTAGGAGATAGCTGTATTTTTGTGCAAAATTGCCCTGGGAGACAGTCCACCTTGCCATTGGTGTTCTTGTTGCCTGGGATCAGAAGGTGAAACCCCTTGAGCTGTGTTGCGTAGTAACAGATCAACCTTTGTACCCTGCTGGCCATGCCAAACTGTCCCCTGGGAGCCGGGTCATGGTTTGACCTTCAGACCTGCAAGTCCAGCACCACCACTGCTGTTGTAAACATCTGGAGCAGAGGTGTAGCCCGCCTTGTCTGCAGTCCCAGTGGGACAAGGGGCTGCTGTTCTAGCACGGCAACGTTTTATTTTGGTTTTTGAAAGGCATAAATGAGATAAATTCTTCTTGGGGCATCGTGTGGCACAGAAGCTGGGGGGTTCCCTTCTTCTGAAAGCATGTTATGAAGGATGTGGGGAGCACCTGCAGCCTCTGGCTGGGGTGCCCTGATAGCAGCCCAGTTCTGCTCTTTGCTGTGATCTGATTCACACTCGATGTTTCTCAGATGTTGAATTGCACCCGCAGGCTTGGCAACAGCGGTGTGTTTTTTAACCCTGGTAATATAAGTGAAATTAGCACTGTTAATAGGCTTATTATCTAGTCCTTTTAATACATCTTGCTTTCTAAATGGGAAGTGGGACTCTGCTGTGATACAGATGTGGTACAAGTTCATCCAAAAGGAATGACCGATAACTCATCTCTAATTGCTCAGGAGAGCACAAAGCACATTACCAGATACTATCTGAAACCGCATTGCAGAGCTGCTCAAGTCCCTATCATGACAGTTAAGCTGAAAACTGTTGAGGTTTGTCCCACCAGTACCTCTGTCAAATACAATTGCCTTTTACAGAGAGGGCTTGCAAAGTGGCTGCTCATCACTATTCTCTTCAGTGTCAGTTGTAACCTGTCAGGCATTGACATAAAACAAGCTGTTGGCACCGTAATATATTTTTATGCCACCTTTTGTGCATAGCGTGTATTCTGTAGACCACACGAATCTACATAATCAATTTACTCGCTGCAGAAAGCTGTAACTCGCAGGCCTGACATGGCTGAAATATTAAAACTCCCTGGAGAGGCACTCCTACCATCTAGACAGCTGGATACCTGCAGATTTCACCCAGTATTCGTCAAGATGATGGGTTCCTTTTGACACTGCAGGTACCTCCCAGGGCTGTGGCATTCAAATGTTTTACATCTCTTTTTGCAATATGAAATCCAGTGTGTTAGATATTTTTTTTTTCCTTCAGGAATTAAACCAGGGGGGAAAAACGGTATAAACACATAGAGGGGACTTGAAGCCCCCCATCTGATACTGATGGACAGCCAGGAGTGTGTTCTCCATCATTCTAAATACAACCCCCCCTGTGGAGGCAGTCAGGGATGCCTGCAGGGCTCAGAGGTGGCAGCAGTGCTTTATGGTGGGGGAGGGGAGGCGGTGGGAAGCAGGGGGAGATGTCCCAGTTAGGGCTGGGGGCAGGCTGGAGTTACAGCTCCAGGCTGGGTGTGTTGCTGGTGGAGGATTTGGAGATGGAGGGGGCTGGTTGGCAGGGACCGTAGCTCCAGGCGCGTCCCACCAGGTGCATTGGCCACCAGCTCTCTGGTGATGTCCCGCCAAAGCAGCTGTTCCAGCAATTAGCAGAGACTCTCACATCTGGATTTTAGATGTGTCTGCTTGTTTTTCCCGCCTGCTAAATGGGCTGCAGAGCTCTGCTCTCTCCTGGTGCTAAAATGCAATTGTATTCCCCCAAACTTGGAAATCCCTGTGTCTTGACTTTTGGAGTTCTTGCTTTCCTTGCACACAGGCTGCACCGAGCAGCCCCGCGAGCTGGGGGAAAGTTGATGCAGCTGAAACATCGAGGAAACAAAACTTGATGGTTTTGGGTGTATTCAGGGAAGCTTTTCCATTGCACTGATCTCTGTTGGTTTTTAAAGGATTGGTGTAGTTCAGTGTCTCCTAAAAGGTAAAATACCACCTGTAGTCCATCAGTCCGTCCAAAGGGGTATCATTTATTCAGGAAAATGGGATGGTAAAGTGACAGTGACTGTATGCTTGAGAGCGAGTGATTGGAAGAGTGTGACTGAGCTGTATCAGAAAAGCTGTGCAAGATCCCGGAGACTGATGGCAAATGAATCGCTGGTTGTTCATAGGAACTTCTTTATCTAAGATTAATGACAGGAGGTTAGTGGCATCTTGCTCCAGACCCTTTTTTGGCTCCGGGACCCCTGCCAAAGTTTAGACTCCCATTCTGAGTGTTGACAGGCAGAGAGAGTGCTTCAAAATGTGTTATGGACATAATTAGTTACTGTTATCACAGCTTTCTTAATTAGAATATCATAAAAAGGGGAAGTGTGATGA
>NW_010274188.1:18691-29045 GCF_000690775.1 Eurypyga helias | reverse complement strand
GCAATTCTAAAGGCCGGAGACTGAATGCCAGGGAGCAGTATAAAGGTTACTTGCCTCTTGGATGAGGGATGTGCTCACCTGGGACATTCAGAGGGAAATCTGGAGCTGCTACCACTGATGATTGAACATTATTTTTTTTTCCAACTTTCCACTAACTGAGCCAAATTGCAGAAGCAATTGCCTATCCATCTCCCGCAGGATGGCTCACCCGCTGCCAGGATCCCTGCAACGCTGATAACTTGCAAATGTTAAAAGGAAGCTTTCAAAAAAGACAGCAGCTTCTTTCATAAGCTACATTTTCCCTGCTGTTTCTAGACAAGAGAATCCGAAACTTCCAGGTTATTTATTTTCATAATTGCGGGGAGAAATGAGAAACCTATTTTAAATAGAAAGCAAGCAGCTAAAGGCCAGGCTGGATGGGGCTTGGGGCAACCTGGTCCAGTGGAAGGTGTCCCTGCCCATGGCAGGGGGTGGGAACTAGATGGGCTTTAAGGTCCCTTCCAACCCAAACCAGTCTGTGGTTCTATGAAAATGCAGGTATTTTCCTGGTTTCTTCTCTGGCAGTTCCTTGCCAGGGCTGTGCCTCACCTCCTGGACGTGCCCACCTTACAAGGCAAGGTGCCTCCTCACCCGGAGCGTGGCTGAGGAAGTCCAGCTTCAGCCCTGGCTGCCCCCAGCCTCTACACCCGGGTGAAGGGTGCTTCTCCAAGCTGTTTTCCAAATCCCTCTGCCTGGTGAGGAGTCCAGCCAGAGCTGTTTGCAGGCCTGGCTGTCCCTGCCACTCACCAGGTCTGCTTTGCAGGGAGAAGCGTTTGACTGCCGTCAGGGCAGTGCTCTGGAGCAAGGGGCATCCGGTTATTTCTTGGGATTCTAAAGCTTACAATGAAAATTGTCACTGATTACCCAAACTGCCCCAAACCCAAGGCTCTTCCTGAAGGAGATGGAAACTGTGTGCTGTGAAGGAGAAGGTGCTGTGCAGGAAAAGGTGCTTTGAGGCTCAGATCCGGGCTGTGCTGCGTGGCCGCCCCGGCAATCCCTGTGCTGGCATGGAGCAGCACACGGTGGGGGATGTAACTCCCAGTCAATAAACCTGTTTCTTCTGTCCACTCCCCCTTTGTCTGCTGGCAGTGATTCACTTGTTCCTGGGGAAGCTGGGTTGCAGCAGCCCACGCCTGGGCTCTCACCCCAGCCGAGCTGGGACCCCGGCGTGCCGTGCAAGGTTGACTGGGGGGAGATGGCAGCTCTGCATGTCCCCTGACCCCCAGCGAGGGTCCCTCTGCCCCAGGCAGTGCCTTCTGCAGGCAGTAGCCCCTGGCAACGACAGGGCCATGTTTCACACTCAATGGAGCACCATGGAATCATAAATATGCCTCACACAGAGCCATTGTATCAGGATTCATTGGGATTAATTTACCCCCTCCCTTTCCCTCTTCCCTCGAAATAATAGTTTCTGGTGAGACTGAACTTAAAATACCTAAATGAAATTCAGCGTGACTCTTTTTTTTTTCCCCATAAAGTAGTGACTGAATCATAGTTTTCTTGAAGGCAAAAGCTATGTTTTTTCCTTGTGGCATTCCTTGTGCATATGGCTGCATGAACTTGCTCCTCTGTATCTGCCTCTCCTCGCTCCCTCCGGCATCGTGTACGCTCGCACTTGTTGCTCGGAGGAATGATGGTTTTGGGAGCCTTGAAGTGTCTGTATCCATCTGGGGTAACTGAAACTACAATTGCTATCGGTGTTTAATTGCTGGGAAGCGGGGCAGGGGAAGTGCTGGGTTTGGGGAAGCGGAGGTTGCGAAACACAGACTGTGAAAGCATCATGTCCGCAGGGACTTTCTCAAACCTTGGCCTACAGCATGGGGGGCTGAAGTTCAGGCTGCGTCACAAAATAATTACAGCGAGATATTTAGCCCCAGATGCTTAGAGGTGTCCTCCTGGGGCTCCTCTGGCTCTTCAGGAGTGGCTTCAGGGGGACATTCCCACACCCCAAATGACTGATAGACTCGGCGCACCTTGGTGGGATGGGATGTTGCACCAAGTGCACAGGCCAGCGGAAGTATCCTATTGTTTTTTCCTAATTCTGCACCCTAATTTGACCCCTCTGGTGGGAGGGGGGCTGTGCTTGCCCGGTCACGGCAATAGAAAATTCAGTTTATGGGATGGGAAGTGGGAATGGGCAAAATTCTCGTTTGCCTACCCCTCGTTTGCACTGTGCGAGCCCAGAGAGGCAACGAGTATTTTTGAACCACCTTGACATAAATTTGTGAAGAATTAGTATTTTTCTTCAACGCCTGTCCCTGGGACATGTCCCCATTTGCCCTCCACACGGGGTGTTTTTCAAGCGTCGGCTGCTAAGGCCCAGCACCCCGCATCGCTGGCGCCCGGGTTGCCGAGGCTGGCGGCGTCTCGCAGCTCGCACCCCGGTATAATACACCAGCGTGCGCAGTGGGTGCGGGCGGGTGCCCCTTCCCGAGGAATGGGAAAGCAAGGTAAGCTAAAAAAGCAACAAACCCTGTGCATTTCTATGAAGGGACTGTAATTTTTGCGTTTAACACTCCGTTAGATCTAATGGGAAGCTGATATTTTTCTGTAGGTGTGAAATTAACCTTTCAATAAAACTAAAAGCTATCTTGAGCATTTTCAAGCTGAAGTTTAAAATAGAGCAATTATGAAACTTGCTGAAAGGCTGCCAAGTTTTCTTGTTGGAAACTGCTGCAAATGAATTATGTTTCCCTTGTGATTTACAGCACAGTGTGAGGGAACTTTGGTTTATATTTAAATCTGCTTCCGTGAAAGACTGTTTCCAGCTTAAAGAAATTTAAGTTTTTTTGTTGTTGTTTTGGACAAAGTTGTCAAACTCCATCAGAGACAATTCCTTTCAGCGTTTAATGCTACAAATTGCTGAATGTGGCATTGTTTGTATGAATGCCACATGGTGAAAGAAGATTGTCTTTCTGAGCAAGGATAGCTGATGCTCAGCCAAGTGGCTCCCCTTCTTGTGGAGGTTGCTGGAGGCAGGCAGGGGGATGAGGGGAGTTTTGACTTTCCTAAAATCCCAGGGAAGCCAGGATATTCCACACCATGCTGTGTTATCCTCGTTTAAGTTAAAAAAGAGAAGCTGGGGCACGTATAGGTTTTGCATTCACACAGGTATGCACGCTCACGGTGTCTGTGTAGGGGATGATGTATGCCAACGGGATTGCTACAGGACACTGGAAAAATTGAGCCAGCATCCATTCTGGAAATCCAGCCAACTTTGCATCCTACTCCTAGAAACAAGGGATAGGACAAGGGATAACGGGTTTAAACAGAAAGAGGGAGATTGAGATGGGACATCAGGAAGGAATTCTTCCCGGAGAGGGTGGTGAGACACCGGGACAGGTTGCCCAGAGAAGCTGTGGATGCCCCATCCCTGGGAGTGTCCAAGGCCAGGCTGGATGAGGCTTGGAGCAACCGGGTCTAGTGGAAGGTGTCCCTGCCCATGGCAGGGAGTGGGACTGGATGATCTTTTAGGTCCCTTCCCACACAAACCATTCCATGATTCTGTGATTAAATACCAATTCACAGCTCGCTGCTTTTTTTTGCCTAGTGGCATTCACTGCAGGCTGCAAGGAAGAAATTCCTGGGGAAACAGAACTATTGGGAAGATTGTTGGTCACTGTATCACAGCTGTAGTGTCTGAAGAAAGAAATGAAAGCTGCTTCAATGGCCAGTTTTCTAGGAATTGGATTGAACTTTCTGTGAAATATGGCTTAAGGATATGAAGGATAGAAAGATAAGATGGGTCTGCAGAAAGGATTTTTAAAGGAGTTAATGTTAAAAATATTCCTGTATGGGAAGGTCTTGTCACTATATTCCGATACCATCGTTTCATATACGCTGACACCTGCAACTTCAGTTGGATCTTCATAAACTACCTCCCTCGGTGACCTTGAAAGCTTGACAGAGCAAGCCGTGCTGCTAACCCTAGGTGGTTATTAAAAATATACATGGTTGGAATCATGTATTCCATGTAATGACAAGGTATTTGATATCTGAGCTCAGAAGAGAATTTATCTGTTTATTTTTCTAATTGCATTCTAAAAATGGCACGTAAGAGGCAGCGATCTCCTGTCCAAAGCCCCCTCCATCCTCAGTGACCCGAGGCAGGGGTGGCAGGTCCGAGGGCAGGGGACCCACGAGGGCTGGCTCCCGCAGAGACGAGGATGCTCCCAGATCCCCATCCCCTTGGAGGTGAGGCGGTGGCCGCAGGCTCCCTGCTGGCAGCTGTGCCTGGCAGCCTTCTCCAGCCCTGCCAAGTGCTGGCAGGTATCCCCCAGCATTCACTAAATCAAAGCGTTTTCCAGTTCATTATGGTTTAAATAATTAAAGCCGTGACAGACGCATCTCCCTGACAGGCAGCGCGCTGTGCACAACTCTGTTCCGTGTGTGTGGGGTTAATCGGCTCATGGTGACCTGCCAGGAACTCTCACACCCCCCAAACATTTCTCCTCCTTTTCCCACTGCAGCCCACGTGCAGCCAGTAGCACTGGTTGCTTTGTGCCACGTCCGCTTTGCTGCCAGCTAGGAGTGGGCTTGGGTCAGGCTAGGCACCGCCGCAAACGGGGCAGTTGGTGGCAAACAGGGCACTTGGGCTCCGTTTTAGTTCACAGATGGTGTTTCCCAGCCTTGGTCTTGCTTGAAGAGTATCCCCATGCTTGACAGGCTGCTCTTCGGTGCAGAAAGAAGTACATCTGGGAACCTGTCCTGGTAAAGAGCTCAGCAACAACTGAATCATTTGCAATCACCTCTGTGCCTGAGCATCTAATTAAAAAGAAAACCATTAACATGTCAAAGTAACTGATATTCTTGCAGTCTCCATAATTATCCTCCGTAAATGCCTGTCAGCCGTACAAGGTTCCTGTGTTGCCATCCATCCTAACGGGAGATGGGCTACTCGTGCGGCTCATGCAGATGGGCTTGGTGCTACCGGTTTCGGCAAGGTGATGATGATTTACACCACTGAAAACCTGTTTGGATAAATGTAATAGCTAGTAGGTAATTGATTTCTTGGTAAAATTCAGCTGAGAGTGTGTCATGATTCTTAGAAAACACAGCAAAGTGGCTTCTAAAAGTGATGAATCACGTTTCTGGTCTCATTTATGTCAGCCTTGCATCAATGTAGCTGTGAGATTTGTCGGGGATGGGCTCAGCTGTACCGGTGCTGAAGTCAGCATTGATTTCAGGGATGCTGAATCTAGCTTTGCTGTCCCAAAGCCGTCTGTGCAGCCCCATGAGGGGCTGGGTCCCGAAAACACAGAGGACCTGGTGTGCTGTCAATAGCACTTGAACTGTTTCCGGAGTGAACCAAGCATCCAGCACAGGCAGGGAGGATGAGGAGCAAGTCAGCCCCTAAAAGAGCAGGAAAAGGGACTTTTGTCATGGTTATGTTGTGTATTGAGTCAGCATGAAAAAGGTGGGGGTCACCCATGGTGCAGAATTAAATGCTGAAGCGCAGTGCTCACCATGGGAACCCCGGCACACAGCAGTGGGCACGCAGGGAACTCCAGGTTTCACAGCCAGAACAGTGCAGGAATCCTACTTGACAGTTGGGATTTCCGGTGTATTTTTAGCATACTGTAAATCACTAGAGATTGTAAAGGATAGACAACTGGAAGTGTATTTTTCTCAAAGGAATAAAAAAGTGCATTTTCCCCTCCTGCACAGACTCTGCAGGAAGCTGAGCGGTGGGAACTCTCCTTCCCCACGGGTGTTCGGATGGGGATGGTGCTGCCCCAGTAGATACCTCTGGGAAACTACTTGCCCTCCTGTCTCAAACCGCTTGACTGCAGTTCCAACCATAATTATAAATTGTCAAAAAGCTGCAAGAGTTACTGATTTTTTTCCCCAAAGTTATTCTTGGAAAATGAGTTGTACCTGGGCTTGGGCTATAAAGAGCACCAAGAGCTCATCAGAAACTCCTCTTCATAATGAGTATTGAAACTGCCCCAACAACAACCAGGAGCTTACAGCAGCCATGGGTTGGAACTGCTCTTGGTTTATGGTGTGTTGCCAGTACCAGGGGGAGGTTTTGGCTGCCACTTAATATCCGAGAGTTCCCCTGTCATTCTTCTCCAGTTCTTTTCCTGCTGCCACGTCTGAATGACCAAATTAGCTCGAATTAGTTGCTAGGTTTTTGTGTATCCACTTTGGCTGAATAGTTTACTATTGCAAGATGCAAGAGGGAAATATTTGTGCTGGATTTCTGAAAGGATTAGATCCTTGTAAAGCTGTTAATCTAGGAAGCTGATAAATAGATGGAAAATCCCATTTCCTATTTCAGAGTGTAACATCGTTCCTTATGTCATTAACAGCACAAAAGGCTTGATTTTCCTGGAAACCTCTGAAGTTTTATGTTTTCTGTTGCCAAGAAAGCAACATTTTCTTCAATACAACTCCTCTCCCCACGCTCCTTCAAAATTTCAGTTTCCATGAAAAACCTTATTCAATAAAACACAGTTGAGAGATTTTAACCAGGTCACATTTTAGTCAAATAAATCAACAAAACCCTCTTTACCCTGTAGAATCAAGATTTCTTTGATAGCAAGTTACCTGCTGCTGCCAGGTCTTTCTGGGTTTGAGTTACTTGAGAGTATTGGTGGTGTTTGGTTGGGTTGTGCTGTCTGGTGGGGAGCTGGGCTGTAGAGAGGATGAGGGTTTGCTGCAAGGTCCTTCCCACCTACCGATTGCACCATTTGTGATTATTATTTCTTATCTCACCACTGCATCCTGTTTATAAGCACATGTGTAACAGAGAGGAATATTCTGCTAGTTAAATTATGTGTCTACAAAGCAGAGTGAGCAGTGCTAAAATTTCCAGATTTCCCACCACAACAGGGCTACGAGCACAATATACACAGAGCTAACTGGCCTGCCTCAGCTCCCCGGCAGCAACACAAACTTTTCTGGGGTGGGATAACTCATTATCAATTATTTCATGGCTACGCCTAGGAAAAAACCCATGCCTGTTAAAAACGGATTAAAAGAGAATAGGTTTCTATATTTAACAAGGCCAGACAATATTAATATGCAAGTGCAGAGACATGGCTAATGAATAGGATACGATCTTACTAAGGCAATCTATAACTTCTTTGAGTGCCACAAGTGGTGGAGAAGTTATTGCCGAAGTGACTGGAATTAATGAGCTGTCTCAGGAATTTTATCAAGTTCTCTATAAAAGTCTTTTACTTGCTCCTGAGGAGATGGATATATTCAGAGAGAGGCAGAGAAAAATTTTCTTCGTATCTGCTTAAAGGTTGAATGATCATGAAAGCTATAAAACCCATGAGCTTAGGAAGCTCTTCATGCTGAATTTTTATGGGAGCTTTGAACAGCATCAGTCCCATTAGTAAAGAAATACACTTAACCTCTTCAATCTGCTGGTTTACCTCCTACGGCTCCAATCCATCAGGATTCTTTGGTGTATGAGCACGTTTAAAATGAGAGCGGTAGCATGAATAGGCCAGACTAGGCATGGGCTTTGATGTAGGTTTTTAATAAAGACACTAGTCAGCAGCTTGCACAAAACTGTTATTACTTAAGGTTTTCCCAGGGCCAGATTGATTGAACCATCTCACACTAAATTGTTTACTTACATAGCAATTATAGGAGTTTTAGAAGAAAACAAAAGCTCAAGGTTCTTAACATGTTTCATCAGTGCCTGGATCCCGGGTGAAGCTGCCTCACTTCTTGGGTAGCTGTGTTTAGGGTGGAGTAGAAATGAACCCCCCCTCTTCCTTCCTGTAGAGGAACGCTGATGCTCACAATTGCCACGTGAAGTAGTTACCCCTCCATGTGTGCATTAACTGGAGGGTAAGCACGTATTTAATAGGGTCGCTGTGCTATGGCTTACTTGAAGACAACTCGCATGCCCTCGTCCCAAAATGACCTGTTCTCTTAGATTAGAGCTCGTGAGGAGGGTTTGGTTGCGTGTTCTTCCCCTTCTTCACTGCTGGGGTCTTGGTTCGAGCAAGAGCTAAGAGACAGGCATCACCCTTCTTTTAAAAGTACTTCCTTCAAGAAATTGAGAGGTCTGAAAGGCCCAGGGTGCGTGTTTGAGTGTCTGTGTATATGCATGAATTCACAATTTCCTGTGGCAACCACCATCCTCTTTTTATTAAAAACCTCTCGCACATATCTACAGATATATATAAATTGCATGTAGGAGTTGCTCTCTCCTGTAGCCTGAGTGCAGAATAAGGGAAGATACAGGACAGGAACGTGCTTCCCTGACATTAACATTTTGTGCCCGCATGTAAAAGCACTACCTCTAATTAGACGGTGCGAGCAAAGAGCAGCAATCTCTCTCCTGTTCTTTGACCCACTCAGGACTGTGGGTCACTTCCCAGCAAGTACAGAACCTGCTACTGCAGCGGCTGAGTCTGCTGAGGGTCTCCCACCCCCTGCTGGGAAGTGATGCCGTGGAGCTCGGCTCCAAACCCCCCTGAGATGTAAGTTGGAGAGGAGGTGGCCGAGGACAGGCTGGCGAGGCATCCCTATGCAAACAGCAGAGACACAGCAGAGGGGAAAAGAAGTCACAGCATTTGCCCTTGATTATTTTCATTTTTAAAATATGAAAATAGGAGGCTTGAACAAGGAGCTGAAAGTAAGGAGATAAGAACCATGTGATGCCGGAAGAGCTGTATGTGCAGAACAAGCAAATGGATTCAGGGCTCGCCATCGGTCTTTTAAAGCTGCAACTTCAGGGGTGGGGATTCCAGTTAGGAAAAACGGGAGGAAGCCATTTTCAATGATTGCCTATGATTTCAGAAGGGAAACACAACCTGTCCAGGGAATATCCTCTGAGGAGTGGTAACCACTTTGGTGGAACTATCTTTTTAAAGAGAGGCTAAAATAAACACATTCTAGACTGAAAGAAGATGTCATAGAAATGGTTCCAGTATCATCGACAGCAAATGCTTTGCTCCTGCATAAAAGCTCTAGGCAGTCCTGTCACATACATGGAAAGGAGGGATGCTGCAAGTCCTGTAACATAACCCCAACATTTCCTAGTGTCCTGTACTGTGCCGTGCTTCAGGCCAAACACAGGACACTTGACAGTAATAATGCTCCTTCCTTGACCTTTTGGAGCGAGCGTATGCTCTAATGGCAGCAAAGCTTGCAGTAAGATCTGCACTGGAAAACCTCATTATTAAAGTTTTAATAATATGAAAACTAAATTCCACAGCAAACGTTGGGGCTGACTGGTGTTCTGAGATGTCTTTATGCAAAATCTGCGGCCAGTTCAAATTAACATCTTGCATAACTAGCCCTGGAATGAGACGTGATCGTCTGAGTGATGAACAAGCCCCAGTTTCTGTCCTTGCTCATGCCCTGCCCCACAGCTAACCCTTCCTTCTTCAGCACAGCTCCTCAAAAGCGTATGGAAAAGGTGTTGAATTGTGGTTCATAAGGTTTAAGCAGGAGACAAAAGTATTTTATCATAACTTAAATGTCACTACTGCCTGCTAGAAGTTTGTGTTTGCAGTGCCTTTGGTGCTGGCATCCTTCTGCAGGAGGGAGATGGAGCCTCATCTCTCCTGGAGGAGTCTGGCTCCGAGCCCTGGGGTTGGCTTTGTCCATGGGCAGCCGGTCACTGCGTGTGTACGTGTTGTCCCTGTGCAGGGCACAACGCTAACAGCAGTTGCTGGATTGTATCCGGATTAAACTGGGATGTCGGTGTGCTAGCGAGTGCTATGGCATACCCCAGCCTGTTCAGGTACTTGAGCTCTCCTGCACAGAAAATCGTGGCTTATAATCTGAGGTTTAGAAAAAAACACATATTCAAAAGGTAAGTAATGGAAACAAATAAGTATTTTTAAATGCCACGAAGTGGCACTTAAAATCCCACGAGGCCAGGCAGTAATATCTGCTTCCGCAGAGGGCCATCCCCTCAGTGTTTGTTTCTGCTGGTTTATGAGCGAGCTACCGGAGGGGAAGGGGGCACGGTGCCCGGGGGTGGCGCAGGTGTGCCCAGCCGGGCAAGCAGCAGCGGGTGGAGGAAGCCAAAGCGCAGGGGCTGGAGGAGTGGGAATGAGTTGGCCGAGTGAACGTGCTGCCCCGGCGGCTCTCATAGCTGGGGTCGGTGCCTTGCCCTTGCCTGCTGTCAGGGCTCTTCTCTGGCTCCCAGCCCAGCGTGGCAGCTCACTGGGGGTGTGATGTGCCCAGGGCAGTGGGCAGCAGGCTGTGGGAGAGAGTGGGGGCTCCAGAACTTGCCTGCGGGAGGGATCCCTGCGCCAGGCAACGTTGCAGGAAGCTCCCTACGCAACAGGCATCACATCTTGTCTTCCAGTGTTGGCGATGCTGGGGAATACCA
>NW_010274188.1:12033-18678 GCF_000690775.1 Eurypyga helias | reverse complement strand
GCAGGTTTTTATTCCCAAGTGTTGCTTCTGTTGAGCTCTGCGGGGACCTTTCCCTTGGGCCAGGCCTGAAGGGTGGAAATATGTTCTCGGAAACGCATGCCAGAGCGGGTGGTTTTCCAGCACTGAATGTCTCTGTGCAAAGACTGAGCATCCCTGTGCATCCCCAAACAGGGAATGAGGGAAAAGCCTGTGCCCCAGTCCTCCCTGGAGATCTGTGCTGGAAAAGGCAGGGACGTGAGGGGGGGGCTGTGTCTTGGTCGGGGTTTTGTCCCCAGTGCAGCAGAGACATTACTAGCTGTGTGAGCCAGGCAGCACAGCTTCCACCTCCTACGTCTCGG
This sequence comes from Eurypyga helias, assembly GCF_000690775.1. Taxonomy (NCBI): domain Eukaryota; kingdom Metazoa; phylum Chordata; class Aves; order Eurypygiformes; family Eurypygidae; genus Eurypyga; species Eurypyga helias. The sequence goes on along the minus strand of NW_010274188.1, from coordinate 18,340 downwards.
GGGATCAGAAGTAGCTGCCCCTGGGCAGCAGGTAACATCAGCTGCCCCGAGCTGCTTCTGCTGCAGCCCGTCCCACTGCCAGCCAGCATAATCCAAGTCAGCAAAGGCTGGCTGATCACTGCTATGCCAACCCACCGGCCACGGTCTGTGCAGAATTCCCTGGATCAGAGTTTGTCATTGTTGTTATCCCTTTTTTCAGCTTGGACTTGGTTTGAAGCAGCTTGACCTAAGAGCACCACTTTACGAAGGATATTTCCATCGCAATCCAGGGGCTGCTGCAGGATGGGAAAGTTTCCAGCAGGAAACTCACCGAGTAGGTGATGCTGGTGTGTTTGGTACCCGGATGATGGATGTACCCCTCAGCTGTGTGCTGTTGGCTGCTCTGCTCCCCTCGACCTGTTACTCTGCTGGGTCGAGCACGGGGTTGGGATGAGCTGGAGTCCGAAGGGACTCAGTGTCTGCAAGGTTTGAATGCTTTGAATTTCTGAAGGAAGGAAAAAATCAAGTGAACCACAGTCCAGTTCTGCAGCGGTTAGCAGCAGAAGCTGGGGAAGGGGCAAGCTTCATCTTGGTTTTAATATTTTGGATATTGCAACCTGGTGAGTCCTGAGCAGCCTCTTCATGTCTAATGAAGTTTTATTGGTTATAATGTATTTTTTTAAATTTTAAGTAATAACTAAATAAATCCCTGCGGGTACTTAGGGCGTCTTTTCAGCAGAGCTGGCTCAGTGCTACTGAGGAATAACTGGTCCAGTGCAATGAAGGTGTAAAATGTTGAAGCAGCACTATGTCGGGTTCAGTGTGATGGGAGAAAGCCCAGCGAGACCCTTGCTGGCCCCAGGAGGTCCTACCCCATGCACTGATGGAGTAATCTTTGAAATGACTCCTCATTTAAATTTTAATAATTTAAAGGAAAACTCACTACTCATTAACATAAAGACTTTACTGAAATTTCCCCAAAGCTTTTAATAGGCAAGGAATGCACCATAACAACCAAGAAATAAAAACAAACCCTCCCTAAAACTTTGACTGCTGGCCTATACCTCCTGAACTGGCAGTGTTGCTTTTAACGGGGCTGTTGTACAGCTGGATTGTCAGCCACTGAAGATATTAGTTTATAATTAAAATGCTGGCAGTTCCTTAATTATAGGCACTGCTACAATATCATTCACCACTGCAATTGTTTGGCTTTCTGATGAGGAGCATGAGTAATTATTTTTCTTTGGGATCCTCAGATAAAATATTGTTGGAAAGGGTATGGTCGGCCTGTCGGCAGGAGCACACCGTGCTGGTGTGATGCACGGTGTGAGTGCTCAGCAGGCAAAACCGCTTCCAGAAAGACAAGTTTCAGGGTGAGGTTTTGAGGCAGAGTAAGATGTGACCTGATGAACGCTGAGGGTGCTCTCTCCCCTTGGCTGCTGGAAATCTGGGGTGGCTGCGCTCACAGCAGGGAGGTAAAAATGCTGTCCAAAAGCTCTGTTCCCATCTTACACAAAACCTTACTTCTTTGTCCCCTATTTTGCTGCAAAAAAATTGGAGAGTCACCAAAAAAGGGGCTTTTAACACATTACATGCTTTGTTTAAAGGAGCAGTAGCAGAATTAAATGCTAACTTCAGAGGCCAGATCCTGGCACACAAAGCCCCGGAGAGCATGGACGGGCTGGGGAGGGGCTGCTGGGGGATGTCATGTCTGGGCGATGCTGCTCGGCTGCATAACAGAGCCCAGCTTGTCCCACGGCCATGAGAACCTAAGGCAGCAGCACAATGACCAGCAAGGGAATCTCAACTGGACAGCAAGGAATAAAAATTTCCCAATGGGAATGGTTAAACATTGGAACTGGGGCCCAGAGAGGCTGTGGGACCTCCATCCCTGGGGACAGTCAGATACCGAGGTCCAGGCTCTGAACAACCTCACCTGTATCTGTAGCTGGCTCCGCTCTGACCAGGGGTTGGACCAGAGCCCTCCAAAGATCCTTTGCAGCCCAAATCATTGAATGATCCCGTATGGCCAGTTCAGGTACCTTACTTTTACTGGCGAGCTACGAAAAGGTGGAGAAGAGCAGGAGAGGCCAGGAAGGGGATGTGCCCAGGTCCCTTGCGTGCACACCCGGAGCTACTCTGCTAAGGACCCCCATGGACAGACACCTCAGAGCGATGCCTGGCTTGAGCACACCGTCCAAGGAGCTTTACAGCATTTTAGCGAACACACAACCTGCTCCTGTTGCACTCGCTGGGAATTGCTCCTGAAATTAATGAGCAGGAGAAGGGCCGGGTGCTGAACCCAGCCTGCTCAGCTGACACAGCTAATTGCTGGCACAGCAACAGGCAGGTAGCAATTTGGAAATAACACAACTGGGAATCTTTCTTGTCTCATTTGCGCTGACGTATCCATGTAATCAGTTCATTTGGGTCGGTTACTATTATTTCTCGGTGAAATTGCTGTTCTCCGCTCCGCGTGCCCGGTCTCTTCCCCCGCTGCTCCCCTGCGAGATGAACAATTGTAAAACAAACAAGCGGAGGAAGTTTGACAATGGGTAATAACAAGACAATGTGAAATGGCAAGGTAGCCAAAGTTGCCAGTGCTTCCCCAAGTGTCAAGACAAATAATAACAAGTATTACTCCTCCACTGTGGCTCTGTGTGTCACTGGTGGAGGCGTGGGAGTGGAAGCAGCGGAGGCGGCTCCGGGCTGGCTCAATGGAGAAGCTGTGGCAGCGATGGGTGTGAGGATGTGATCGAAAAAAATGGGACCCACCAAGATCTATGTGTTGATTTAATCAGTTTAAATTTCCAGAATGGCTTCTGTACAGTGTAGCCGGCAGCCTGCAAGGTTTCCAGCTGCAGGGATGCGTATGTGTGCATGTATGTGTGTGCACACGTGCACATAGAGACGCTAAAGGTCTAGTCCTGGAGCATGGGAATAAGGCAGGGACAACTGGCTCACAGCTAAGTGTCTTTGCTTTTCCTTTCTTTTTGCTTCTTTTTTCTTATTTCAGCTCTTCTTAAGAAAATAAATCCACTGGTTCACATCTCTTACGTGGTCAGTCCCTGCGGGCAATGCAGTGGTTTAATGCCACGGCCTGTCTTTGAGCACTCTGTCCTGAGGATTTGTTATATTTTAGCTGTTTCTCCCCATGGACCTCTGTCCCGACGCTTCTTTTCGCCCCCAGCCAGGCTTGGTCTGCAGCTGGCTGCACGCAGGTTACAAGGCTTTTGAAGTCTTCTGCTTGCTACTTGCATTAGCAGGAGAATGTAAATATTCCCACTGCTCTTTAGCAATTCTCATCCTCAGGCGCTGTTAATGGCATAAACCATCAATCAGGTGGCAGCGGGCTACAGCGGGAATTGGCACGCTTGAAAAACCCATGACATTGGATTAAAAAGCATCCACAGGCCAAGTAAACACTGGCGGACCCTGAGCCTGTGGGAGCGGGGAGCAGGCAGCTCTGGGCAGCCCCCGCTGCCATGCTGGGCAAGCAGTGTCCCCACGGTCCCTCGCTGCGTCCCCAAGGCTGGGCTTGCACCACGCTGCCTTTCTGCTGCTCTGCGGAAATCCTGTGCTGCCCAACCACCCTTTTGCCTTCCTCAGGATTTTGCCTTCCTCAGGATTTTGCCCTCAAACCATACCACAATGGTTTTGTTGTTTCTCACTTGATTTTTGCATGGTTTTGCCACCTCCCTGCGTCGTTTTCAGCGCAGCCCCTTGCCCAGCACACAGAACCACCATCGCTTCCTTCTTAGGACTTGCCACCGCTCTGTCCCCGAAGAGAAGCGCGTGTTGGGTGCTAGCTACGGCCGTTTTATTGTGCCTGGTACACCAGCATCATGTGAGGGGCCTGAAATACAGGTGAACCGTTTTGTTTTATTGCATATTACATTATTTGGTGGAGGTATACCACTGTTAGCTGATGCGCTTGCAGGGTTGGGGTCTGGGTCTAGTCCTGTCAGACTTAGGGAATGTCTCTGCGTCCTGGGAGGCATTGCAGTGGAACACAAATCCTCTTTTTACATCTCTTTGCATTCAGTAAATATGCTATTTACTGTATTGGAGCAAGGAGATTACATGAGGGTTTTTCCTCATGTGCTTTGAGATCCTTTGTTATCGCTTGGTGTACTTAGTGAGGCAGCTGGCAGGTTTGATGGGTTAGGCAGCAAGGAGGAGAAAGGAAGAGAACTGAAGCACAAGTTAAATACGAATATAATCTGTCTATTCAAAGAGGGATTTGCTGTCTCTTAGAGCATCCTCCTGAATGAGTAGTACTGTAACACCAACCCAAACACACCCCAAATACTCCGCTCTGCTCCCCCAGCTCTTTGGCACAGCCTTTACACCCAGCCCAGCTCTCCAGCCCCCCTCGCCGCCACCCTCTGCCCACCTACACGAGGAAAGGGACCCACGGGCATTGCCAGAGCTCGCTCTACATATGGGAAGGAACCTTCCCTTGGTGGAGTTTCAGGGTCCAGGAAAGGTTGCTCCTGGGGATTTTGTTCTCTCCATCAGTGTACCAAGGAGTGCTGGGAAAAACCTGCTTTTATACGTGAGAAACTGAGTGAATATGTGCTCCTGACAGGAGCATCTCCCGCGATGGAGAAGCTGCCTCGTTCTTTCGGTGAATCCCGCTGCTGTTACGTGCCAGCAAATACTTTTGATGCTCACATTTTGTGTGACCGAGGCACAGGTCTCCCAGGGAAGGTTTCTGTCATCAGGTCCATCGATTTACCTTCAATCGCTTCTCACGTCACCTCAATGAAATGTCACGCTGGTATGTCAGAAGGGCAGAGATTTCACACAGCTCGACAAGCTTTGAAAAAGAAAAATGCATCTATCTGCCACCCCAGGGAAAAGCTCCAGCGTAACCTGTCTCCCAGCACCGGGACTTTGGTGGGTGGGCAGTCAGGTCGTGGATGTTCCCGCTACGGGAGATGTTCCCGCACCTTGCTGAGTATGGGGATGCTAATGATGGGGACGGCAGAGGTGGTGGCCCCAGTGCTCCACGTCTCCAGCAGTCAGGATAACAGGGTTTATTCAAAAGCTTTCTATGAATTCGTGCAGAATGAGTCAAAAGACAGCGATGCTAACAGGCACTAGGAAAGACAGACAGACATTAATCATTTTCCAGGTTTCCTGTTAAATAAGTTAAAATATCTCCCCCCTTCAAACTTCCGCCCTGTTGTAAAATTTTCCTGAATGGAACCGGGAGAAGCTGCTCTGGACAGTGGTGGTTGTTTCCACGTGTTGTGTGTAAACTTGTCTCTTGCGCTTGGTGAGCAAACCAGAGCCCCGTGGTTTCAGCTTTGAAGCTTGGTGTCGTTTGGGAGTTTTTTCAGCAACAATACAAGGCTTTAGGGAAAACATTTTCTTTGGAAGAGGAGGAAATGCACGGGGATTTTGATGCAGCGAGTTCAGTGTAAGGATGAGTTTCACGTAGGCTCATGTAAGGAGATTTGTGTGATAATGCCTCATGTAAGAGTCATCAGAAAGGTGCTGCTGACAACTTGCCATGCCAACTCATAAATTACATGTTGATTTTTGCTCCAGAAGGGCTATTTCCAGTGTGTACTTATGATAAAATAATTTTTTGTTGAGGATGATCCTTTTCTCCCTGGACATAAACCATCATTTTTAATTCTCTTGGTGGTGACCAAGACCTCTTGGTGGCAAAGCATAAAAAGGTTGTTTAGTTCTTTGGCTTTTTATTTTTCCTTAACGTGAGAGTAATTTAAAAACGCCCGTCTCTGGGGTGTCGGCTATTTTAGGAATTCTCACGCAGTGTAACGCTTTCAGCAAACTTTTCTCACTGTTGGGATGCTCACTTTTGGGATCTCACTGTTGGGATCTTTTCTCACTGTTGGGATCTCACTTTTCTCCCTGTGATGCCGTCAGTTCTGAGCATCCCGGTAGGGAATGATGCCGAAGCGGCTCTCGCCTGGGCCTGGGAGTGCCGGGGGATGCTGGACCCCTGCCCGGAGCGCTGCCGGGCTCGGCTCCGGCGTGGTGGGAGAGGCAGCTCCGGGCTCTGCTGCCCCCTGCCGCCGCGGGAGCGGGGATGCGCGCCCGGGATGCGGGGAGAGAGGAAGGGGGATGCAGGGAGAGGGGAAGGGGTGTTAGTCAAGGGGAGCATGGGGCGTCTGCGGTTGGGTTTGTGCTGGTGGGAATGGGGAATTCGTTTTGTGCCAGGTGGGGCGGGAACCAAACTGCGCTACCCTGGACAAAATCCACGGGATGCTGCGTCCCTACCTTTAGGATTACGCTTGGGTACCTCGGGAAACTCCTTGGCTAGGGACGCCCAGTGCCATCGGCCGGGGGG